>NW_028127779.1:0-73000 GCF_965231255.1 Vanellus vanellus
GGCGTCTTCCGCAGAGTTTTCTCCAGTGCTTTAGGGCCCTGTGATCCCGGGTAGCAACCCCAGACTCCTCCAGGGAAGATACCCGAGATGATTTTTCTCCTTGGACAATGCTCCATCTTCTGGGATGCATCTGAGATTCCTCCCAGGCGTCTCCCGCAGACATTTTTCCTGTGGTTTGGGTCCCTGTAATCCCGCGTAGCAACCCCAGACTCCTCCAGGGAAGAAAACCCGAAATGATTTTTCTCCTTGGACAATGCTCCATCCTCTGGGAAGCATCCGAGACTCCTTGCAGCTTTTACCCTGAGTGTTTATTCCGGTGCTTTTGGGCCCTGTCATCCCGGGTAGCAACCCCAGACTCCTCCGTGGAAGATACCCAAGTTGATTTTTCTCCTTGGACTATTGTCCATCCTGCGGGATGCACCCGAGACTCCTCCCAGCTCTGTTTCTGAGTGTTTTCTTCCTGGGGTTTAGGGCCCTGTGATCCCGGGTAGCAACCCCAGACTCCTCCGTGGAAGATATCTGAGATAATTTTTCTCCTTGGACAAAGCTCCATCCTCTGGGATGCATCTGAGATTCCTCCCAGGCGTCTCCCGCAGACATTTTTCCTGTGTTTTGGGTCCCTGTAATCCCGGGTAGCAACCCCAGACTCCTCCAGGGAAGATACCCGAGATGATTTTTCTCCTTGGACAATGCTCCATCTTCTGGGATGCATCTGAGATTCCTCCCAGGCGTCTCCCGCAGACATTTTTCCTGTGTTTTGGGTCCCTGTAATCCCGGGTAGCAACCCCAGACTCCTCCAGGGAAGATACCCGAGATGATTTTTCGCCTGGGACAAAGCTCCATCTTCTGGGATGCATCTGAGATTCCTCCCAGGCATCTCCCGCAAATATTTTTCCTGTGGTTTGGGTCCCTGTAATCCCGGGTAGCAACCCCAGACTCCTCCAGGGAAGATACCCGAGATGATTTTTCTCCTTGGACAATGCTCCATGTTCTGGGATACATCTGAGATTCCTCCCAGGCGTCTCCCGCAGACATTTTTCCTGTGGTTTGGGTCCCTGTAATCCCGGGTAGCAACCCCAGACTCCTCCAGGGAAGATACCCGAGATGATTTTTCTCCTTGATAATTCTCCATCCTCTGGGATGCATCCGAGACTTGTCGCAGCTATGTCCCTGAGTCTTTTTTCTCGCGGTTTAGGGTTCTGTCATCCCAGGTAGCAACCCCAGACTCCTCCAGGGAAGACACCCAATATGACTTTTCTCTCTTGACAGTGGTCCATCCTACGAGATCTACCCAGAATTCTTCCCAGGCGTCTCCCGCAGAGTTTTCTCCAGTGCTTTAGGGCCCTGTGATCCCGGGTAGCAACCCCAGACTCCTCCAGGGAAGATACCCGAGATGATTTTTCTCCTTGGACAATGCTCCATCTTCTGGGATGCATCTGAGATTCCTCCCAGGCATCTCCCACAGACATTTTTCCTGTGGTTTGGGTCCCTGTAATCCCGGGTAGCAACCCCAGACTCCTCCAGGGAAGATACCCGAGATGATTTTTCACCTTGGACAATGCTCCATCCTCTGGGAAGCATCCGAGACTCCTTGCAGGTATGTCCCTGAGTGTTTATTCCGGTGCTTTTGGGGCCCTTTCATCCCAGGTAGCAATCCCAGACTCCTCCAGGGAAGACACCCAATATGATTTTTCTCTCTTGACAGTGGTCCATCCTGCGGGATCTACCCAGAATTCCTCCCAGGCGTCTTCCGCAGAGTTTTCTCCAGTGCTTTAGGGCCCTGTGATCCCGGGTAGCAACCCCAGACTCCTCCAGGGAAGATAACCCGAAATGATTTTTCTCCTTGGACAATGCTCCATCCTCTGGGAAGCATCCGAGACTCCTTGCAGCTTTTTCCCTGAGTGTTTATTCCGGTGCTTTTGGGCCCTGTCATCCCGGGTAGCAACCCCAGACTCCTCCGTGGAAGATACCGAAGTTGATTTTTCTCCTTGGACTATTGTCCATCCTGCGGGATGCACCCAAGACTCCTCCCAGCTCTGTTTCTGAGTGTTTTCTTCCTGGGGTTTAGGGCCCTGTGATCCCGGGTAGCAACCCCAGACTCCTCCAGGGAAGATACCCGAGATGATTTTTCTCCTTGGACAATGCTCCATCTACTGGGATGCATCTGAGATTCCTCCCAGGCGTCTCCCGCAGACATTTTTCCTGTGTTTTGGGTCCCTGTAATCCCGGGTAGCAACCCCAGACTCCTCCAGGGAAGATACCCAAGATGAATTTTCTCCTTGGACAAAGCTCCATCCTCTGGGAAGCATCCGAGACTCCTTGCACGTATGTCCCTGAGTATTTATTCTGGTGTTTTGGGGCCCTGTGATCCCGGGTAGCAACCCCAGACTCCTCCAGGGAAGATACCCGAGATGATTTTTCTCCTGGGACAAAGCTCCATCTTCTGGGATGCATCTGAGATTCCTCCCAGGCATCTCCCAGACATTTTTCCTGTGTTTTGGGTCCCTGTAATCCCGGGTAGCAACCCCAGACTCCTCCAGGAAAGATATCCGGGATCATTTTTCTCCTTCGACAATGCTCCATCCTCTGGGATGCATCCGAGACTTGTCGCAGCTATGTCCCTGAGTCTTTTTTCTCACGGTTTATGGTTCTGTCATCCCAGGTAGCAACCCCAGACTCCTCCAGGGAAGACACCCAATATGATTTTTCTCTCTTGACAGTGGTCCATCCTGCAGGATCTACCCAGAATTCCTCCCAGGCGTCTCTCGCAGAGATTTCTCCAGTGCTTTAGGGCCCTGTGATCCCGGGTAGCAACCCCAGACTCCTCTAGGGAAGATACCCGAGATAATTTTTCTCCTTGGACAATGCTCCATCCTCTGGGAAGCATCCGAAACTCCTTGCAGGTATGTCCCTGAGTTTTTATTCCGGTGTTTTGGGGCCCTGTGATCCCGGGTAGCAACCCCAGACTCCTCCAGGGAAGATAACCCGAGATGATTTTTCTCCTTGGGAAGAGCTCCATCCTCTGGGAAGCATCCGAGACTCCTTGCAGCTTTTTCCCTGAGTGTTTATTCCGGTGCTTTTGGGCCCTGTCATGCCGGGTAGCAACCCCAGACTCCTCCGTGGAAGATACCCAAGTTGATTTTTCTCCTTGGACTATTGTCCATCCTGCGGGATGCACCCGAGACTCCTCCCAGCTCTGTTTCTGAGTGTTTTCTTCCTGGGGTTTAGGGCCCTGTGATCCCGGGTAGCAACCCCAGACTCCTCCAGGGAAGATACCCGAGATGATTTTTCTCTTTGGACAATGCTCCATCCTCTGGGATGCATCTGAGATTCCTCCCAGGCGTCTCCCGCAGACATTTTTCCTGTGTTTTGGGTCCCTGTAAACCTGGGTAGCAACCCCAGACTCCTCCAGGGAAGATACCCGAGATGATTTTTCTCCTGGGACAATGCTACATCCTCTGGGAAGCATCCGAAACTTCTTGCAGGTATGTCCCTGAGTTTTTATTCCGGTGTTTTGGGGCTCTGTGATCCCGGGTAGCAACCCCAGACTCCTACAGGGAAGATACCCGACATGATTTTTCTCCTGGGACAATGCTACATCCCCTGGGAAGCATCCGAGACTCCTTGCAGGTATGTCCCTGAGTGTTTATTCCGGTGTTTTGGGGCCCTGTGATCCCGGGTAGCAACCCCAGACTCCTCCAGGGAAGATACCCGAGATGATTTTTCTCCTTGGACAATGCTCCATCTTCTGGGATGCATCTAAGATTCCTTCCAGGCGTCTCCCGCAGACATTTTTCCCGTGGTTTGGGTCTCTTTAATCCCGGGTAGCAACCCCAGACTCCTCCAGGAAAGATATCCGGGATCATTTTTCTCCTTGGACAATGCTCCATCTTCTGGGATGCCTCTGAGATTCCTCCCAGGCGTCTCCCGCAGACATTTTTCCTGTGGTTTGGGTCCCTTTAATCCCGGGTAGCAACCCCAGACTCCTCCAGGGAAGATACCCGAGATGATTTTTCTCCTTGGACAAAGCTCCATCCTCTGGGCTGCATCCGAGACTTGTCGCAGCTATGTCCCTGAGTCTTTTTCTCACGGTTTATGGTTCTGTCATCCCAGGTAGCAACCCCAGACTCCTCCAGGGAAGACACCCAGTATGATTTTTCTCTCTTGACAGTGGTCCATCCTGCGGGATCTACCCAGAATTCCTCCCAGGCGTCTTCCGCAGAGTTTTCTCCAGTGCTTTAGGGCCCTGTGATCCCGGGTAGCAACCCCAGACTCCTCCAGGGAAGATACCCGAGATGATTTTTCTCCTTGGACAATGCTCCATCTTCTGGGATGCATCTGAGATTCCTCCCAGGCGTCTCCCGCAGACATTTTTCCTGTGGTTTGGGTCCCTGTAATCCCGCGTAGCAACCCCAGACTCCTCCAGGGAAGAAAACCCGAAATGATTGTTCTCCTTGGACAATGCTCCATCCTCTGGGAAGCATCCGAGACTCCTTGCAGCTTTTACCCTGAGTGTTTATTCCGGTGCTTTTGGGCCCTGTCATCCCGGGTAGCAACCCCAGACTCCTCCGTGGAAGATACCCAAGTTGATTTTTCTCCTTGGACTATTGTCCATCCTGCGGGATGCACCCGAGACTCCTCCCAGCTCTGTTTCTGAGTGTTTTCTTCCTGGGGTTTAGGGCCCTGTGATCCCGGGTAGCAACCCCAGACTCCTCCGTGGAAGATATCTGAGATAATTTTTCTCCTTGGACAAAGCTCCATCCTCTGGGATGCATCTGAGATTCCTCCCAGGCGTCTCCCGCAGACATTTTTCCTGTGTTTTGGGTCCCTGTAATCCCGGGTAGCAACCCCAGACTCCTCCAGGGAAGATACCCGAGATGATTTTTCTCCTTGGACAATGCTCCATCTTCTGGGATGCATCTGAGATTCCTCCCAGGCGTCTCCCGCAGACATTTTTCCTGTGTTTTGGGTCCCTGTAATCCCGGGTAGCAACCCCAGACTCCTCCAGGGAAGATACCCGAGATGATTTTTCGCCTGGGACAAAGCTTCACCTTCTGGGATGCATCTGAGATTCCTCCCAGGCATCTCCCGCAAATATTTTTCCTGTGGTTTGGGTCCCTGTAATCCCGGGTAGCAACCCCAGACTCCTCCAGGGAAGATACCCGAGATGATTTTTCTCCTTGGACAATGCTCCATGTTCTGGGATACATCTGAGATTCCTCCCAGGCGTCTCCCGCAGACATTTTTCCTGTGGTTTGGGTCCCTGTAATCCCGGGTAGCAACCCCAGACTCCTCCAGGGAAGATACCCGAGATGATTTTTCTCCTTGATAATTCTCCATCCTCTGGGATGCATCCGAGACTTGTCGCAGCTATGTCCCTGAGTCTTTTTTCTCGCGGTTTAGGGTTCTGTCATCCCAGGTAGCAACCCCAGACTCCTCCAGGGAAGACACCCAATATGATTTTTCTCTCTTGACAGTGGTCCATCCTACGAGATCTACCCAGAATTCTTCCCAGGCGTCTCCCGCAGAGTTTTCTCCAGTGCTTTAGGGCCCTGTGATCCCGGGTAGCAACCCCAGACTCCTCCAGGGAAGATACCCGAGATGATTTTTCTCCTTGGACAATGCTCCATCTTCTGGGATGCATCTGAGATTCCTCCCAGGCATCTCCCACAGACATTTTTCCTGTGGTTTGGGTCCCTGTAATCCCGGGTAGCAACCCCAGACTCCTCCAGGGAAGATACCCGAGATGATTTTTCTCCTTGGACAATGCTCCATCCTCTGGGAAGCATCCGAGACTCCTTGCAGCTTTTTCCCTGAGTGTTTATTCCGGTGCTTTTGGGCCCTTTCATCCCAGGTAGCAATCCCAGACTCCTCCAGGGAAGACACCCAATATGATTTTTCTCTCTTGACAGTGGTCCATCCTGCGGGATCTACCCAGAATTCCTCCCAGGCGTCTTCCGCAGAGTTTTCTCCAGTGCTTTAGGGCCCTGTGATCCCGGGTAGCAACCCCAGACTCCTCCAGGGAAGATAACCCGAAATGATTTTTCTCCTTGGACAATGCTCCATCCTCTGGGAAGCATCCGAGACTCCTTGCAGCTTTTTCCCTGAGTGTTTATTCCGGTGCTTTTGGGCCCTGTCATCCCGGGTAGCAACCCCAGACTCCTCCGTGGAAGATACCGAAGTTGATTTTTCTCCTTGGACTATTGTCCATCCTGCGGGATGCACCCGAGACTCCTCCCAGCTCTGTTTCTGAGTGTTTTCTTCCTGGGGTTTAGGGCCCTGTGATCCCGGGTAGCAACCCCAGACTCCTCCAGGGAAGATACCCGAGATGATTTTTCTCCTTGGACAATGCTCCATCTACTGGGATGCATCTGAGATTCCTCCCAGGCGTCTCCCGCAGACATTTTTCCTGTGTTTTGGGTCCCTGTAATCCCGGGTAGCAACCCCAGACTCCTCCAGGGAAGATACCCGAGATGAATTTTCTCCTTGGACAAAGCTCCATCCTCTGGGAAGCATCCGAGACTCCTTGCACGTATGTCCCTGAGTATTTATTCTGGTGTTTTGGGGCCCTGTGATCCCGGGTAGCAACCCCAGACTCCTCCAGGGAAGATACCCGAGATGATTTTTCTCCTGGGACAAAGCTCCATCTTCTGGGATGCATCTGAGATTCCTCCCAGGCATCTCCCAGACATTTTTCCTGTGTTTTGGGTCCCTGTAATCCCGGGTAGCAACCCCAGACTCCTCCAGGAAAGATATCCGGGATCATTTTTCTCCTTGGACAATGCTCCATCCTCTGGGATGCATCCGAGACTTGTCGCAGCTATGTCCCTGAGTCTTTTTTCTCACGGTTTATGGTTCTGTCATCCCAGGTAGCAACCCCAGACTCCTCCAGGGAAGACACCCAATATGATTTTTCTCTCTTGACAGTGGTCCATCCTGCGGGATCTACCCAGAATTCCTCCCAGGCGTCTCCCGCAGAGTTTTCTCCAGTGCTTTAGGGCCCTGTGATCCCGGGTAGCAACCCCAGACTCCTCTAGGGAAGATACCCGAGATGATTTTTCTCCTTGGACAATGCTCCATCCTCTGGGAAGCATCCGAAACTCCTTGCAGGTATGTCCCTGAGTTTTTATTCCGGTGTTTTGGGGCCCTGTGATCCCCAGTAGCAACCCCAGACTTTTCCAGGGAAGATACCCGAGATGATTTTTCTCCTTGGACAATGCTCCATCCTCTGGGAAGCATCCGAGACTCCTTGCAGCTTTTTCCCTGAGTGTTTATTCCGGTGCTTTTGGGCCCTGTCATCCCGGGTAGCAACCCCAGACTCCTCCGTGGAAGATACCGAAGTTGATTTTTCTCCTTGGACTATTGTCCATCCTGCGGGATGCACCCGAGACTCATCCCAGCTCTGTTTCTGAGTGTTTTCTTCCTGGGGTTTAGGGCCCTGTCATCCCGGGTAGCAACCCCAGACTACTCCAGGGAAGATACCCGAGATGATTTTTCTCCTTGGACAATGCTCCATCTTCTGGGATACATCTGAGATTCCTCCCAGGCGTCTCCCACAGACATTTTTCCTGTGGTTTGGGTCCCTGTAATCCCGGGTAGCAACCCCAGATTCCTCCAGGAAAGATACCCGAGATGATTTTTCTCCTTGGACAATGCTCCATCTTCTGGGATGCATCTGAGATTCCTCCCAGGCATCTCCCACAGACATTTTTCCTGTGGTTTGGGTCCCTGTAATCCCGGGTAGCAACCCCAGACTCCTCCAGGGAAGATACCCGAGATGATTTTTCACCTTGGACAATGCTCCATCCTCTGGGAAGCATCCGAGACTCCTTGCAGGTATGTCCCTGAGTGTTTATTCCGGTGCTTTTGGGGCCCTTTCATCCCAGGTAGCAATCCCAGACTCCTCCAGGGAAGACACCCAATATGATTTTTCTCTCTTGACAGTGGTCCATCCTGCGGGATCTACCCAGAATTCCTCCCAGGCGTCTTCCGCAGAGTTTTCTCCAGTGCTTTAGGGCCCTGTGATCCCGGGTAGCAACCCCAGACTCCTCCAGGGAAGATAACCCGAAATGATTTTTCTCCTTGGACAATGCTCCATCCTCTGGGAAGCATCCGAGACTCCTTGCAGCTTTTTCCCTGAGTGTTTATTCCGGTGCTTTTGGGCCCTGTCATCCCGGGTAGCAACCCCAGACTCCTCCGTGGAAGATACCGAAGTTGATTTTTCTCCTTGGACTATTGTCCATCCTGCGGGATGCACCCAAGACTCCTCCCAGCTCTGTTTCTGAGTGTTTTCTTCCTGGGGTTTAGGGCCCTGTGATCCCGGGTAGCAACCCCAGACTCCTCCAGGGAAGATACCCGAGATGATTTTTCTCCTTGGACAATGCTCCATCTACTGGGATGCATCTGAGATTCCTCCCAGGCGTCTCCCGCAGACATTTTTCCTGTGTTTTGGGTCCCTGTAATCCCGGGTAGCAACCCCAGACTCCTCCAGGGAAGATACCCAAGATGAATTTTCTCCTTGGACAAAGCTCCATCCTCTGGGAAGCATCCGAGACTCCTTGCACGTATGTCCCTGAGTATTTATTCTGGTGTTTTGGGGCCCTGTGATCCCGGGTAGCAACCCCAGACTCCTCCAGGGAAGATACCCGAGATGATTTTTCTCCTGGGACAAAGCTCCATCTTCTGGGATGCATCTGAGATTCCTCCCAGGCATCTCCCAGACATTTTTCCTGTGTTTTGGGTCCCTGTAATCCCGGGTAGCAACCCCAGACTCCTCCAGGAAAGATATCCGGGATCATTTTTCTCCTTCGACAATGCTCCATCCTCTGGGATGCATCCGAGACTTGTCGCAGCTATGTCCCTGAGTCTTTTTTCTCACGGTTTATGGTTCTGTCATCCCAGGTAGCAACCCCAGACTCCTCCAGGGAAGACACCCAATATGATTTTTCTCTCTTGACAGTGGTCCATCCTGCAGGATCTACCCAGAATTCCTCCCAGGCGTCTCTCGCAGAGATTTCTCCAGTGCTTTAGGGCCCTGTGATCCCGGGTAGCAACCCCAGACTCCTCTAGGGAAGATACCCGAGATAATTTTTCTCCTTGGACAATGCTCCATCCTCTGGGAAGCATCCGAAACTCCTTGCAGGTATGTCCCTGAGTTTTTATTCCGGTGTTTTGGGGCCCTGTGATCCCGGGTAGCAACCCCAGACTCCTCCAGGGAAGATAACCCGAGATGATTTTTCTCCTTGGGAAGAGCTCCATCCTCTGGGAAGCATCCGAGACTCCTTGCAGCTTTTTCCCTGAGTGTTTATTCCGGTGCTTTTGGGCCCTGTCATGCCGGGTAGCAACCCCAGACTCCTCCGTGGAAGATACCCAAGTTGATTTTTCTCCTTGGACTATTGTCCATCCTGCGGGATGCACCCGAGACTCCTCCCAGCTCTGTTTCTGAGTGTTTTCTTCCTGGGGTTTAGGGCCCTGTGATCCCGGGTAGCAACCCCAGACTCCTCCAGGGAAGATACCCGAGATGATTTTTCTCTTTGGACAATGCTCCATCCTCTGGGATGCATCTGAGATTCCTCCCAGGCGTCTCCCGCAGACATTTTTCCTGTGTTTTGGGTCCCTGTAAACCTGGGTAGCAACCCCAGACTCCTCCAGGGAAGATACCCGAGATGATTTTTCTCCTGGGACAATGCTACATCCTCTGGGAAGCATCCGAAACTTCTTGCAGGTATGTCCCTGAGTTTTTATTCCGGTGTTTTGGGGCTCTGTGATCCCGGGTAGCAACCCCAGACTCCTACAGGGAAGATACCCGACATGATTTTTCTCCTGGGACAATGCTACATCCCCTGGGAAGCATCCGAGACTCCTTGCAGGTATGTCCCTGAGTGTTTATTCCGGTGTTTTGGGGCCCTGTGATCCCGGGTAGCAACCCCAGACTCCTCCAGGGAAGATACCCGAGATGATTTTTCTCCTTGGACAATGCTCCATCTTCTGGGATGCATCTAAGATTCCTTCCAGGCGTCTCCCGCAGACATTTTTCCCGTGGTTTGGGTCTCTTTAATCCCGGGTAGCAACCCCAGACTCCTCCAGGAAAGATATCCGGGATCATTTTTCTCCTTGGACAATGCTCCATCTTCTGGGATGCCTCTGAGATTCCTCCCAGGCGTCTCCCGCAGACATTTTTCCTGTGGTTTGGGTCCCTTTAATCCCGGGTAGCAACCCCAGACTCCTCCAGGGAAGATACCCGAGATGATTTTTCTCCTTGGACAAAGCTCCATCCTCTGGGCTGCATCCGAGACTTGTCGCAGCTATGTCCCTGAGTCTTTTTCTCACGGTTTATGGTTCTGTCATCCCAGGTAGCAACCCCAGACTCCTCCAGGGAAGACACCCAGTATGATTTTTCTCTCTTGACAGTGGTCCATCCTGCGGGATCTACCCAGAATTCCTCCCAGGCGTCTTCCGCAGAGTTTTCTCCAGTGCTTTAGGGCCCTGTGATCCCGGGTAGCAACCCCAGACTCCTCCAGGGAAGATACCCGAGATGATTTTTCTCCTTGGACAATGCTCCATCTTCTGGGATGCATCTGAGATTCCTCCCAGGCGTCTCCCGCAGACATTTTTCCTGTGGTTTGGGTCCCTGTAATCCCGCGTAGCAACCCCAGACTCCTCCAGGGAAGAAAACCCGAAATGATTGTTCTCCTTGGACAATGCTCCATCCTCTGGGAAGCATCCGAGACTCCTTGCAGCTTTTACCCTGAGTGTTTATTCCGGTGCTTTTGGGCCCTGTCATCCCGGGTAGCAACCCCAGACTCCTCCGTGGAAGATACCCAAGTTGATTTTTCTCCTTGGACTATTGTCCATCCTGCGGGATGCACCCGAGACTCCTCCCAGCTCTGTTTCTGAGTGTTTTCTTCCTGGGGTTTAGGGCCCTGTGATCCCGGGTAGCAACCCCAGACTCCTCCGTGGAAGATATCTGAGATAATTTTTCTCCTTGGACAAAGCTCCATCCTCTGGGATGCATCTGAGATTCCTCCCAGGCGTCTCCCGCAGACATTTTTCCTGTGTTTTGGGTCCCTGTAATCCCGGGTAGCAACCCCAGACTCCTCCAGGGAAGATACCCGAGATGATTTTTCTCCTTGGACAATGCTCCATCTTCTGGGATGCATCTGAGATTCCTCCCAGGCGTCTCCCGCAGACATTTTTCCTGTGTTTTGGGTCCCTGTAATCCCGGGTAGCAACCCCAGACTCCTCCAGGGAAGATACCCGAGATGATTTTTCGCCTGGGACAAAGCTTCACCTTCTGGGATGCATCTGAGATTCCTCCCAGGCATCTCCCGCAAATATTTTTCCTGTGGTTTGGGTCCCTGTAATCCCGGGTAGCAACCCCAGACTCCTCCAGGGAAGATACCCGAGATGATTTTTCTCCTTGGACAATGCTCCATGTTCTGGGATACATCTGAGATTCCTCCCAGGCGTCTCCCGCAGACATTTTTCCTGTGGTTTGGGTCCCTGTAATCCCGGGTAGCAACCCCAGACTCCTCCAGGGAAGATACCCGAGATGATTTTTCTCCTTGATAATTCTCCATCCTCTGGGATGCATCCGAGACTTGTCGCAGCTATGTCCCTGAGTCTTTTTTCTCGCGGTTTAGGGTTCTGTCATCCCAGGTAGCAACCCCAGACTCCTCCAGGGAAGACACCCAATATGATTTTTCTCTCTTGACAGTGGTCCATCCTACGAGATCTACCCAGAATTCTTCCCAGGCGTCTCCCGCAGAGTTTTCTCCAGTGCTTTAGGGCCCTGTGATCCCGGGTAGCAACCCCAGACTCCTCCAGGGAAGATACCCGAGATGATTTTTCTCCTTGGACAATGCTCCATCTTCTGGGATGCATCTGAGATTCCTCCCAGGCATCTCCCACAGACATTTTTCCTGTGGTTTGGGTCCCTGTAATCCCGGGTAGCAACCCCAGACTCCTCCAGGGAAGATACCCGAGATGATTTTTCTCCTTGGACAATGCTCCATCCTCTGGGAAGCATCCGAGACTCCTTGCAGCTTTTTCCCTGAGTGTTTATTCCGGTGCTTTTGGGCCCTTTCATCCCAGGTAGCAATCCCAGACTCCTCCAGGGAAGACACCCAATATGATTTTTCTCTCTTGACAGTGGTCCATCCTGCGGGATCTACCCAGAATTCCTCCCAGGCGTCTTCCGCAGAGTTTTCTCCAGTGCTTTAGGGCCCTGTGATCCCGGGTAGCAACCCCAGACTCCTCCAGGGAAGATAACCCGAAATGATTTTTCTCCTTGGACAATGCTCCATCCTCTGGGAAGCATCCGAGACTCCTTGCAGCTTTTTCCCTGAGTGTTTATTCCGGTGCTTTTGGGCCCTGTCATCCCGGGTAGCAACCCCAGACTCCTCCGTGGAAGATACCGAAGTTGATTTTTCTCCTTGGACTATTGTCCATCCTGCGGGATGCACCCGAGACTCCTCCCAGCTCTGTTTCTGAGTGTTTTCTTCCTGGGGTTTAGGGCCCTGTGATCCCGGGTAGCAACCCCAGACTCCTCCAGGGAAGATACCCGAGATGATTTTTCTCCTTGGACAATGCTCCATCTACTGGGATGCATCTGAGATTCCTCCCAGGCGTCTCCCGCAGACATTTTTCCTGTGTTTTGGGTCCCTGTAATCCCGGGTAGCAACCCCAGACTCCTCCAGGGAAGATACCCGAGATGAATTTTCTCCTTGGACAAAGCTCCATCCTCTGGGAAGCATCCGAGACTCCTTGCACGTATGTCCCTGAGTATTTATTCTGGTGTTTTGGGGCCCTGTGATCCCGGGTAGCAACCCCAGACTCCTCCAGGGAAGATACCCGAGATGATTTTTCTCCTGGGACAAAGCTCCATCTTCTGGGATGCATCTGAGATTCCTCCCAGGCATCTCCCAGACATTTTTCCTGTGTTTTGGGTCCCTGTAATCCCGGGTAGCAACCCCAGACTCCTCCAGGAAAGATATCCGGGATCATTTTTCTCCTTGGACAATGCTCCATCCTCTGGGATGCATCCGAGACTTGTCGCAGCTATGTCCCTGAGTCTTTTTTCTCACGGTTTATGGTTCTGTCATCCCAGGTAGCAACCCCAGACTCCTCCAGGGAAGACACCCAATATGATTTTTCTCTCTTGACAGTGGTCCATCCTGCGGGATCTACCCAGAATTCCTCCCAGGCGTCTCCCGCAGAGTTTTCTCCAGTGCTTTAGGGCCCTGTGATCCCGGGTAGCAACCCCAGACTCCTCTAGGGAAGATACCCGAGATGATTTTTCTCCTTGGACAATGCTCCATCCTCTGGGAAGCATCCGAAACTCCTTGCAGGTATGTCCCTGAGTTTTTATTCCGGTGTTTTGGGGCCCTGTGATCCCCAGTAGCAACCCCAGACTTTTCCAGGGAAGATACCCGAGATGATTTTTCTCCTTGGACAATGCTCCATCCTCTGGGAAGCATCCGAGACTCCTTGCAGCTTTTTCCCTGAGTGTTTATTCCGGTGCTTTTGGGCCCTGTCATCCCGGGTAGCAACCCCAGACTCCTCCGTGGAAGATACCGAAGTTGATTTTTCTCCTTGGACTATTGTCCATCCTGCGGGATGCACCCGAGACTCATCCCAGCTCTGTTTCTGAGTGTTTTCTTCCTGGGGTTTAGGGCCCTGTCATCCCGGGTAGCAACCCCAGACTACTCCAGGGAAGATACCCGAGATGATTTTTCTCCTTGGACAATGCTCCATCTTCTGGGATACATCTGAGATTCCTCCCAGGCGTCTCCCACAGACATTTTTCCTGTGGTTTGGGTCCCTGTAATCCCGGGTAGCAACCCCAGATTCCTCCAGGAAAGATACCCGAGATGATTTTTCTCCTTGGACAATGCTCCATCTTCTGGGATGCATCTGAGATTCCTCCCAGGCGTCTCCCGCAGACATTTTTCCTGTGGTTTGGGTCCCTGTAATCCCGGGTAGCAACCCCAGACTCCTCCAGGGAAGATACCCGAGATGATTTTTCTCCTTAGACAATGCTCCATTCTCTGGGAAGCATCCGAGACTCCTTGCAGGTATGTCCCTGAGTGTTTATTCCGGTGTTTTGGGGCCCTGTGATCCCGGGTAGCAACCCCAGACTCCTCCAGGGAAGACACCCGAGATGATTTTTCTCCTTGGACAAAGCTCCATCCTCTGCGAAGCATCCGAGACTTGTCGCAGCTATGTCCCTAGTCTTTTTCTCACGGTTTATGGTTCTGTCATCCCAGGTAGCAACCCCAGACTCCTCCAGGGAAGACACCCAATATGATTTTTCTCTCTTGACAGTGGTCCATCTTGCGGGATCTACCCAGAATTCCTCCCAGGCGTCTCCGGCAGAGTTTTCTCCAGTGCTTTAGGGCCCTGTGATCCCGGGTAGCAACCCCAGACTGCTCCAGGGAAGATACCCGAGATGATTTTTCTCCTTGGACAAAGCTCCATCCTCTGGGAAGCATCCGAGACTCCTTGCAGGTATGTCCCTGAGTGTTTATTCTGGTGTTTTGGGGCCCTGTCATCCCGGGTAGCAACCCCAGACTCCTCCAGGGAAGATACCGAAGTTGATTTTTCTCCTTGGACTATTGTCCATCCAGCGGGATGCACCCGAGACTCCTCCCAGCTCTGTTTCTGAGTGTTTTCTTCCTGGGGTTTAGCGCCCTGTGATCCCGGGTAGCAACCCCAGACTCCTCCAGGGAAGATACCCGAGATGATTTTTCTCTTTGGACAATGCTCCATCCTCTGGGATGTATCTGAGATTCCTCCCAGGTGTCTCCCGCAGATATTTTTCCTGTGGCTTGGGTCCCTGTAATCCCGGGTAGCAACCCCAGACTCCTCCAGGAAAGATACCCGAGATGATTTTTCTCCTTGGACAAAGCTCCATCCTCTGGGAAGCATCCGAGACTCCTTGCAGGTATGTCCCTGAGTGTTTATTTCGGTGTTTTGGGGCCCTGTAATCCTGGCTAGCAACCCCTGACTCCTCCAGGGAAGATACCCGAGATGATTTTTCTCCTTGGACAATGCTCCATCTTCTGGGATGCATCTGAGATTCCTCCCAGGCGTCTCCCGCAGACATTTTTCCTGTGGTTTGGGTCCCTGTAATCCCGCGTAGCAACCCCAGACTCCTCCAGGGAAGAAAACCCGAAATGATTGTTCTCTTTGGACAATGCTCCATCCTCTGGGAAGCATCCGAGACTCCTTGCAGGTATGTCCCTGAGTGTTTATTCCGGTGCTTTTGGGCCCTGTCATCCCGGGTAGCAACCCCAGACTCCTCCGTGGAAGATACCCAAGTTGATTTTTCTCCTTGGACTATTGTCCATCCTGCGGGATGCACCCGAGACTCCTCCCAGCTCTGTTTCTGAGTGTTTTCTTCCTGGGGTTTAGGGCCCTGTGATCCCGGGTAGCAACCCCAGACTCCTCCGTGGAAGATATCTGAGATAATTTTTCTCCTTGGACAAAGCTCCATCCTCTGGGATGCATCTGAGATTCCTCCCAGGCGTCTCCCGCAGACATTTTTCCTGTGTTTTGGGTCCCTGTAATCCCGGGTAGCAACCCCAGACTCCTCCAGGGAAGATACCCGAGATGATTTTTCTCCTTGGACAATGCTCCATCTTCTGGGATGCATCTGAGATTCCTCCCAGGCATCTCCCACAGACATTTTTCCTGTGGTTTGGGTCCCTGTAATCCCGGGTAGCAACCCCAGACTCCTCCAGGGAAGATACCCGAGATGATTTTTCACCTTGGACAATGCTCCATCCTCTGGGAAGCATCCGAGACTCCTTGCAGGTATGTCCCTGAGTCTTTATTCCGGTGCTTTTGGGGCCCTTTCATCCCAGGTAGCAATCCCAGACTCCTCCAGGGAAGACACCCAATATGATTTTTCTCTCTTGACAGTGGTCCATCCTGCGGGATCTACCCAGAATTCCTCCCAGGCGTCTTCCGCAGAGTTTTCTCCAGTGCTTTAGGGCCCTGTGATCCCGGGTAGCAACCCCAGACTCCTCCAGGGAAGATACCCGAGATGAATTTTCTCCTTGGACAAAGCTCCATCCTCTGGGAAGCATCCGAGACTCCTTGCACGTATGTCCCTGAGTATTTATTCTGGTGTTTTGGGGCCCTGTGATCCCGGGTAGCAACCCCAGACTCCTCCAGGGAAGATACCCGAGATGATTTTTCTCCTGGGACAAAGCTCCATCTTCTGGGATGCATCTGAGATTCCTCCCAGGCATCTCCCAGACATTTTTCCTGTGTTTTGGGTCCCTGTAATCCCGGGTAGCAACCCCAGACTCCTCCAGGAAAGATATCCGGGATCATTTTTCTCCTTGGACAATGCTCCATCCTCTGGGATGCATCCGAGACTTGTCGCAGCTATGTCCCTGAGTCTTTTTTCTCACGGTTTATGGTTCTGTCATCCCAGGTAGCAACCCCAGACTCCTCCAGGGAAGACACCCAATATGATTTTTCTCTCTTGACAGTGGTCCATCCTGCGGGATCTACCCAGAATTCCTCCCAGGCGTCTCCCTCAGAGTTTTCTCCAGTGCTTTAGGGCCCTGTGATCCCGGGTAGCAACCCCAGACTCCTCTAGGGAAGATACCCGAGATGATTTTTCTCCTTGGACAATGCTCCATCCTCTGGGAAGCATCCGAAACTCCTTGCAGGTATGTCCCTGAGTTTTTATTCCGGTGTTTTGGGGCCCTGTGATCCCCAGTAGCAACCCCAGACTTTTCCAGGGAAGATACCCGAGATGATTTTTCTCCTTGGACAATGCTCCATCCTCTGGGAAGCATCCGAGACTCCTTGCAGCTTTTTCCCTGAGTGTTTATTCCGGTGCTTTTGGGCCCTGTCATCCCGGGTAGCAACCCCAGACTCCTCCGTGGAAGATACCGAAGTTGATTTTTCTCCTTGGACTATTGTCCATCCTGCGGGATGCACCCGAGACTCCTCCCAGCTCTGTTTCTGAGTGTTTTCTTCCTGGGGTTTAGGGCCCTGTGATCCCGGGTAGCAACCCCAGACTCCTCCAGGGAAGATACCCGAGATGATTTTTCTCCTTGGACAATGCTCCATCTTCTGGGATGCATCTGAGATTCCTCCCAGGCGTCTCCCGCAGACATTTTTCCTGTGGTTTGGGTCCCTTTAATCCCGGGTAGCAACCCCAGACTCCTCCAGGAAAGATATCCGGGATCATTTTTCTCCTTGGACAATGCTCCATCCTCTGGGATGCATCCGAGACTTGTCGCAGCTATGTCCCTGAGTCTTTTTTCTCACGGTTTATGGTTCTCTCATCCCAGGTAGCAACCCCAGACTCCTCCAGGGAAGACACCCAATATGATTTTTCTCTCTTGACAGTGGTCCATCCTGCAGGATCTACCCAGAATTCCTCCCAGGCGTCTCTCGCAGAGTTTTCTCCAGTGCTTTAGGGCCCTGTGATCCCGGGTAGCAACCCCAGACTCCTCTAGGGAAGATACCCGAGATAATTTTTCTCCTTGGACAATGCTCCATCCTCTGGGAAGCATCCGAAACTCCTTGCAGGTATGTCCCTGAGTTTTTATTCCGGTGTTTTGGGGCCCTGTGATCCCGGGTAGCAACCCCAGACTCCTCCAGGGAAGATACCCGAGATGATTTTTCTCCTTGGGAAGAGCTCCATCCTCTGGGAAGCATCCGAGACTCCTTGCAGCTTTTTCCCTGAGTGTTTATTCCGGTGCTTTTGGGCCCTGTCATGCCGGGTAGCAACCCCAGACTCCTCCGTGAAAGATACCCAAGTTGATTTTTCTCCTTGGACTATTGTCCATCCTGCGGGATGCACCCGAGACTCCTCCCAGCTCTGTTTCTGAGTGTTTTCTTCCTGGGGTTTAGGGCCCTGTGATCCCGGGTAGCAACCCCAGACTCCTCCAGGGAAGATACCCGAGATGATTTTTCTCTTTGGATAATGCTCCATCCTCTGGGATGCATCTGAGATTCCTCCCAGGCGTCTCCCGCAGACATTTTTCCTGTGTTTTGGGTCCCTGTAAACCTGGGTAGCAACCCCAGACTCCTCCAGGGAAGATACCCGAGATGATTTTTCTCCTGGGACAATGCTACATCCTCTGGGAAGCATCCGAAACTTCTTGCAGGTATGTCCCTGAGTTTTTATTCCGGTGTTTTGGGGCTCTGTGATCCCGGGTAGCAACCCCAGACTCCTACAGGGAAGATACCCGACATGATTTTTCTCCTGGGACAATGCTACATCCTCTGGGAAGCATCCGAGACTCCTTGCAGGTATGTCCCTGAGTGTTTATTCCGGTGTTTTGGGGCCCTGTGATCCCGGGTAGCAACCCCAGACTCCTCCAGGGAAGATACCCGAGATGATTTTTCTCCTTGGACAAAGCTCCATCCTCTGGGATGCATCCGAGACTTGTCGCAGCTATGTCCCTGAGTCTTTTTATCACGGTTTATGGTTCTGTCATCCCAGGTAGCAACCCCAGACTCCTCCAGGGAAGACACCCAGTATGATTTTTCTCTCTTGACAGTGGTCCATCCTGCGGGATCTACCCAGAATTCCTCCCAGGCGTCTTCCGCAGAGTTTTCTCCAGTGCTTTAGGGCCCTGTGATCCCGGGTAGCAACCCCAGACTCCTCCAGGGAAGATACCCGAGATGATTTTTCTCCTTGGACAATGCTCCATCTTCTGGGATGCATCTGAGATTCCTCCCAGGCGTCTCCCGCAGACATTTTTCCTGTGGTTTGGGTCCCTGTAATCCCGCGTAGCAACCCCAGACTCCTCCAGGGAAGAAAACCCGAAATGATTGTTCTCCTTGGACAATGCTCCATCCTCTGGGAAGCATCCGAGACTCCTTGCAGCTTTTACCCTGAGTGTTTATTCCGGTGCTTTTGGGCCCTGTCATCCCGGGTAGCAACCCCAGACTCCTCCGTGGAAGATACCCAAGTTGATTTTTCTCCTTGGACTATTGTCCATCCTGCGGGATGCACCCGAGACTCCTCCCAGCTCTGTTTCTGAGTGTTTTCTTCCTGGGGTTTAGGGCCCTGTGATCCCGGGTAGCAACCCCAGACTCCTCCGTGGAAGATATCTGAGATAATTTTTCTCCTTGGACAAAGCTCCATCCTCTGGGATGCATCTGAGATTCCTCCCAGGCGTCTCCCGCAGACATTTTTCCTGTGTTTTGGGTCCCTGTAATCCCGGGTAGCAACCCCAGACTCCTCCAGGGAAGATACCCGAGATGATTTTTCTCCTTGGACAATGCTCCATCTTCTGGGATGCATCTGAGATTCCTCCCAGGCGTCTCCCGCAGACATTTTTCCTGTGTTTTGGGTCCCTGTAATCCCGGGTAGCAACCCCAGACTCCTCCAGGGAAGATACCCGAGATGATTTTTCGCCTGGGACAAAGCTCCATCTTCTGGGATGCATCTGAGATTCCTCCCAGGCATCTCCCGCAAATATTTTTCCTGTGGTTTGGGTCCCTGTAATCCCGGGTAGCAACCCCAGACTCCTCCAGGGAAGATACCCGAGATGATTTTTCTCCTTGGACAATGCTCCATGTTCTGGGATACATCTGAGATTCCTCCCAGGCGTCTCCCGCAGACATTTTTCCTGTGGTTTGGGTCCCTGTAATCCCGGGTAGCAACCCCAGACTCCTCCAGGGAAGATACCCGAGATGATTTTTCTCCTTGATAATTCTCCATCCTCTGGGATGCATCCGAGACTTGTCGCAGCTATGTCCCTGAGTCTTTTTTCTCGCGGTTTAGGGTTCTGTCATCCCAGGTAGCAACCCCAGACTCCTCCAGGGAAGACACCCAATATGACTTTTCTCTCTTGACAGTGGTCCATCCTACGAGATCTACCCAGAATTCTTCCCAGGCGTCTCCCGCAGAGTTTTCTCCAGTGCTTTAGGGCCCTGTGATCCCGGGTAGCAACCCCAGACTCCTCCAGGGAAGATACCCGAGATGATTTTTCTCCTTGGACAATGCTCCATCTTCTGGGATGCATCTGAGATTCCTCCCAGGCGTCTCCCGCAGACATTTTTCCTGTGGTTTGGGTCCCTGTAATCCCGCGTAGCAACCCCAGACTCCTCCAGGGAAGAAAACCCGAAATGATTGTTCTCCTTGGACAATGCTCCATCCTCTGGGAAGCATCCGAGACTCCTTGCAGCTTTTACCCTGAGTGTTTATTCCGGTGCTTTTGGGCCCTGTCATCCCGGGTAGCAACCCCAGACTCCTCCGTGGAAGATACCCAAGTTGATTTTTCTCCTTGGACTATTGTCCATCCTGCGGGATGCACCCGAGACTCCTCCCAGCTCTGTTTCTGAGTGTTTTCTTCCTGGGGTTTAGGGCCCTGTGATCCCGGGTAGCAACCCCAGACTCCTCCGTGGAAGATATCTGAGATAATTTTTCTCCTTGGACAAAGCTCCATCCTCTGGGATGCATCTGAGATTCCTCCCAGGCGTCTCCCGCAGACATTTTTCCTGTGTTTTGGGTCCCTGTAATCCCGGGTAGCAACCCCAGACTCCTCCAGGGAAGATACCCGAGATGATTTTTCTCCTTGGACAATGCTCCATCTTCTGGGATGCATCTGAGATTCCTCCCAGGCGTCTCCCGCAGACATTTTTCCTGTGTTTTGGGTCCCTGTAATCCCGGGTAGCAACCCCAGACTCCTCCAGGGAAGATACCCGAGATGATTTTTCGCCTGGGACAAAGCTCCATCTTCTGGGATGCATCTGAGATTCCTCCCAGGCATCTCCCGCAAATATTTTTCCTGTGGTTTGGGTCCCTGTAATCCCGGGTAGCAACCCCAGACTCCTCCAGGGAAGATACCCGAGATGATTTTTCTCCTTGGACAATGCTCCATGTTCTGGGATACATCTGAGATTCCTCCCAGGCGTCTCCCGCAGACATTTTTCCTGTGGTTTGGGTCCCTGTAATCCCGGGTAGCAACCCCAGACTCCTCCAGGGAAGATACCCGAGATGATTTTTCTCCTTGATAATTCTCCATCCTCTGGGATGCATCCGAGACTTGTCGCAGCTATGTCCCTGAGTCTTTTTTCTCGCGGTTTAGGGTTCTGTCATCCCAGGTAGCAACCCCAGACTCCTCCAGGGAAGACACCCAATATGACTTTTCTCTCTTGACAGTGGTCCATCCTACGAGATCTACCCAGAATTCTTCCCAGGCGTCTCCCGCAGAGTTTTCTCCAGTGCTTTAGGGCCCTGTGATCTCGGGTAGCAACCCCAGACTCCTCCAGGGAAGATACCCGAGATGATTTTTCTCCTTGGACAATGCTCCATCTTCTGGGATGCATCTGAGATTCCTCCCAGGCATCTCCCACAGACATTTTTCCTGTGGTTTGGGTCCCTGTAATCCCGGGTAGCAACCCCAGACTCCTCCAGGGAAGATACCCGAGATGATTTTTCACCTTGGACAATGCTCCATCCTCTGGGAAGCATCCGAGACTCCTTGCAGGTATGTCCCTGAGTGTTTATTCCGGTGCTTTTGGGGCCCTTTCATCCCAGGTAGCAATCCCAGACTCCTCCAGGGAAGACACCCAATATGATTTTTCTCTCTTGACAGTGGTCCATCCTGCGGGATCTACCCAGAATTCCTCCCAGGCGTCTTCCGCAGAGTTTTCTCCAGTGCTTTAGGGCCCTGTGATCCCGGGTAGCAACCCCAGACTCCTCCAGGGAAGATAACCCGAAATGATTTTTCTCCTTGGACAATGCTCCATCCTCTGGGAAGCATCCGAGACTCCTTGCAGCTTTTTCCCTGAGTGTTTATTCCGGTGCTTTTGGGCCCTGTCATCCCGGGTAGCAACCCCAGACTCCTCCGTGGAAGATACCGAAGTTGATTTTTCTCCTTGGACTATTGTCCATCCTGCGGGATGCACCCAAGACTCCTCCCAGCTCTGTTTCTGAGTGTTTTCTTCCTGGGGTTTAGGGCCCTGTGATCCCGGGTAGCAACCCCAGACTCCTCCAGGGAAGATACCCGAGATGATTTTTCTCCTTGGACAATGCTCCATCTACTGGGATGCATCTGAGATTCCTCCCAGGCGTCTCCCGCAGACATTTTTCCTGTGTTTTGGGTCCCTGTAATCCCGGGTAGCAACCCCAGACTCCTCCAGGGAAGATACCCAAGATGAATTTTCTCCTTGGACAAAGCTCCATCCTCTGGGAAGCATCCGAGACTCCTTGCACGTATGTCCCTGAGTATTTATTCTGGTGTTTTGGGGCCCTGTGATCCCGGGTAGCAACCCCAGACTCCTCCAGGGAAGATACCCGAGATGATTTTTCTCCTGGGACAAAGCTCCATCTTCTGGGATGCATCTGAGATTCCTCCCAGGCATCTCCCAGACATTTTTCCTGTGTTTTGGGTCCCTGTAATCCCGGGTAGCAACCCCAGACTCCTCCAGGAAAGATATCCGGGATCATTTTTCTCCTTGGACAATGCTCCATCCTCTGGGATGCATCCGAGACTTGTCGCAGCTATGTCCCTGAGTCTTTTTTCTCACGGTTTATGGTTCTGTCATCCCAGGTAGCAACCCCAGACTCCTCCAGGGAAGACACCCAATATGATTTTTCTCTCTTGACAGTGGTCCATCCTGCAGGATCTACCCAGAATTCCTCCCAGGCGTCTCTCGCAGAGATTTCTCCAGTGCTTTAGGGCCCTGTGATCCCGGGTAGCAACCCCAGACTCCTCTAGGGAAGATACCCGAGATAATTTTTCTCCTTGGACAATGCTCCATCCTCTGGGAAGCATCCGAAACTCCTTGCAGGTATGTCCCTGAGTTTTTATTCCGGTGTTTTGGGGCCCTGTGATCCCGGGTAGCAACCCCAGACTCCTCCAGGGAAGATAACCCGAGATGATTTTTCTCCTTGGGAAGAGCTCCATCCTCTGGGAAGCATCCGAGACTCCTTGCAGCTTTTTCCCTGAGTGTTTATTCCGGTGCTTTTGGGCCCTGTCATGCCGGGTAGCAACCCCAGACTCCTCCGTGAAAGATACCCAAGTTGATTTTTCTCCTTGGACTATTGTCCATCCTGCGGGATGCACCCGAGACTCCTCCCAGCTCTGTTTCTGAGTGTTTTCTTCCTGGGGTTTAGGGCCCTGTGATCCCGGGTAGCAACCCCAGACTCCTCCAGGGAAGATACCCGAGATGATTTTTCTCTTTGGACAATGCTCCATCCTCTGGGATGCATCTGAGATTCCTCCCAGGCGTCTCCCGCAGACATTTTTCCTGTGTTTTGGGTCCCTGTAAACCTGGGTAGCAACCCCAGACTCCTCCAGGGAAGATACCCGAGATGATTTTTCTCCTGGGACAATGCTACATCCTCTGGGAAGCATCCGAAACTTCTTGCAGGTATGTCCCTGAGTTTTTATTCCGGTGTTTTGGGGCTCTGTGATCCCGGGTAGCAACCCCAGACTCCTACAGGGAAGATACCCGACATGATTTTTCTCCTGGGACAATGCTACATCCCCTGGGAAGCATCCGAGACTCCTTGCAGGTATGTCCCTGAGTGTTTATTCCGGTGTTTTGGGGCCCTGTGATCCCGGGTAGCAACCCCAGACTCCTCCAGGGAAGATACCCGAGATGATTTTTCTCCTTGGACAATGCTCCATCTTCTGGGATGCATCTAAGATTCCTTCCAGGCGTCTCCCGCAGACATTTTTCCCGTGGTTTGGGTCTCTTTAATCCCGGGTAGCAACCCCAGACTCCTCCAGGAAAGATATCCGGGATCATTTTTCTCCTTGGACAATGCTCCATCTTCTGGGATGCCTCTGAGATTCCTCCCAGGCGTCTCCCGCAGACATTTTTCCTGTGGTTTGGGTCCCTTTAATCCCGGGTAGCAACCCCAGACTCCTCCAGGGAAGATACCCGAGATGATTTTTCTCCTTGGACAAAGCTCCATCCTCTGGGCTGCATCCGAGACTTGTCGCAGCTATGTCCCTGAGTCTTTTTCTCACGGTTTATGGTTCTGTCATCCCAGGTAGCAACCCCAGACTCCTCCAGGGAAGACACCCAGTATGATTTTTCTCTCTTGACAGTGGTCCATCCTGCGGGATCTACCCAGAATTCCTCCCAGGCGTCTTCCGCAGAGTTTTCTCCAGTGCTTTAGGGCCCTGTGATCCCGGGTAGCAACCCCAGACTCCTCCAGGGAAGATACCCGAGATGATTTTTCTCCTTGGACAATGCTCCATCTTCTGGGATGCATCTGAGATTCCTCCCAGGCGTCTCCCGCAGACATTTTTCCTGTGGTTTGGGTCCCTGTAATCCCGCGTAGCAACCCCAGACTCCTCCAGGGAAGAAAACCCGAAATGATTGTTCTCCTTGGACAATGCTCCATCCTCTGGGAAGCATCCGAGACTCCTTGCAGCTTTTACCCTGAGTGTTTATTCCGGTGCTTTTGGGCCCTGTCATCCCGGGTAGCAACCCCAGACTCCTCCGTGGAAGATACCCAAGTTGATTTTTCTCCTTGGACTATTGTCCATCCTGCGGGATGCACCCGAGACTCCTCCCAGCTCTGTTTCTGAGTGTTTTCTTCCTGGGGTTTAGGGCCCTGTGATCCCGGGTAGCAACCCCAGACTCCTCCGTGGAAGATATCTGAGATAATTTTTCTCCTTGGACAAAGCTCCATCCTCTGGGATGCATCTGAGATTCCTCCCAGGCGTCTCCCGCAGACATTTTTCCTGTGTTTTGGGTCCCTGTAATCCCGGGTAGCAACCCCAGACTCCTCCAGGGAAGATACCCGAGATGATTTTTCTCCTTGGACAATGCTCCATCTTCTGGGATGCATCTGAGATTCCTCCCAGGCGTCTCCCGCAGACATTTTTCCTGTGTTTTGGGTCCCTGTAATCCCGGGTAGCAACCCCAGACTCCTCCAGGGAAGATACCCGAGATGATTTTTCGCCTGGGACAAAGCTTCACCTTCTGGGATGCATCTGAGATTCCTCCCAGGCATCTCCCGCAAATATTTTTCCTGTGGTTTGGGTCCCTGTAATCCCGGGTAGCAACCCCAGACTCCTCCAGGGAAGATACCCGAGATGATTTTTCTCCTTGGACAATGCTCCATGTTCTGGGATACATCTGAGATTCCTCCCAGGCGTCTCCCGCAGACATTTTTCCTGTGGTTTGGGTCCCTGTAATCCCGGGTAGCAACCCCAGACTCCTCCAGGGAAGATACCCGAGATGATTTTTCTCCTTGATAATTCTCCATCCTCTGGGATGCATCCGAGACTTGTCGCAGCTATGTCCCTGAGTCTTTTTTCTCGCGGTTTAGGGTTCTGTCATCCCAGGTAGCAACCCCAGACTCCTCCAGGGAAGACACCCAATATGATTTTTCTCTCTTGACAGTGGTCCATCCTACGAGATCTACCCAGAATTCTTCCCAGGCGTCTCCCGCAGAGTTTTCTCCAGTGCTTTAGGGCCCTGTGATCCCGGGTAGCAACCCCAGACTCCTCCAGGGAAGATACCCGAGATGATTTTTCTCCTTGGACAATGCTCCATCTTCTGGGATGCATCTGAGATTCCTCCCAGGCATCTCCCACAGACATTTTTCCTGTGGTTTGGGTCCCTGTAATCCCGGGTAGCAACCCCAGACTCCTCCAGGGAAGATACCCGAGATGATTTTTCACCTTGGACAATGCTCCATCCTCTGGGAAGCATCCGAGACTCCTTGCAGGTATGTCCCTGAGTGTTTATTCCGGTGCTTTTGGGGCCCTTTCATCCCAGGTAGCAATCCCAGACTCCTCCAGGGAAGACACCCAATATGATTTTTCTCTCTTGACAGTGGTCCATCCTGCGGGATCTACCCAGAATTCCTCCCAGGCGTCTTCCGCAGAGTTTTCTCCAGTGCTTTAGGGCCCTGTGATCCCGGGTAGCAACCCCAGACTCCTCCAGGGAAGATAACCCGAAATGATTTTTCTCCTTGGACAATGCTCCATCCTCTGGGAAGCATCCGAGACTCCTTGCAGCTTTTTCCCTGAGTGTTTATTCCGGTGCTTTTGGGCCCTGTCATCCCGGGTAGCAACCCCAGACTCCTCCGTGGAAGATACCGAAGTTGATTTTTCTCCTTGGACTATTGTCCATCCTGCGGGATGCACCCGAGACTCCTCCCAGCTCTGTTTCTGAGTGTTTTCTTCCTGGGGTTTAGGGCCCTGTGATCCCGGGTAGCAACCCCAGACTCCTCCAGGGAAGATACCCGAGATGATTTTTCTCTTTGGACAATGCTCCATCTACTGGGATGCATCTGAGATTCCTCCCAGGCGTCTCCCGCAGACATTTTTCCTGTGTTTTGGGTCCCTGTAATCCCGGGTAGCAACCCCAGACTCCTCCAGGGAAGATACCCGAGATGAATTTTCTCCTTGGACAAAGCTCCATCCTCTGGGAAGCATCCGAGACTCCTTGCACGTATGTCCCTGAGTATTTATTCTGGTGTTTTGGGGCCCTGTGATCCCGGGTAGCAACCCCAGACTCCTCCAGGGAAGATACCCGAGATGATTTTTCTCCTGGGACAAAGCTCCATCTTCTGGGATGCATCTGAGATTCCTCCCAGGCATCTCCCAGACATTTTTCCTGTGTTTTGGGTCCCTGTAATCCCGGGTAGCAACCCCAGACTCCTCCAGGAAAGATATCCGGGATCATTTTTCTCCTTGGACAATGCTCCATCCTCTGGGATGCATCCGAGACTTGTCGCAGCTATGTCCCTGAGTCTTTTTTCTCACGGTTTATGGTTCTGTCATCCCAGGTAGCAACCCCAGACTCCTCCAGGGAAGACACCCAATATGATTTTTCTCTCTTGACAGTGGTCCATCCTGCGGGATCTACCCAGAATTCCTCCCAGGCGTCTCCCGCAGAGTTTTCTCCAGTGCTTTAGGGCCCTGTGATCCCGGGTAGCAACCCCAGACTCCTCTAGGGAAGATACCCGAGATGATTTTTCTCCTTGGACAATGCTCCATCCTCTGGGAAGCATCCGAAACTCCTTGCAGGTATGTCCCTGAGTTTTTATTCCGGTGTTTTGGGGCCCTGTGATCCCCAGTAGCAACCCCAGACTTTTCCAGGGAAGATACCCGAGATGATTTTTCTCCTTGGACAATGCTCCATCCTCTGGGAAGCATCCGAGACTCCTTGCAGCTTTTTCCCTGAGTGTTTATTCCGGTGCTTTTGGGCCCTGTCATCCCGGGTAGCAACCCCAGACTCCTCCGTGGAAGATACCGAAGTTGATTTTTCTCCTTGGACTATTGTCCATCCTGCGGGATGCACCCGAGACTCATCCCAGCTCTGTTTCTGAGTGTTTTCTTCCTGGGGTTTAGGGCCCTGTCATCCCGGGTAGCAACCCCAGACTACTCCAGGGAAGATACCCGAGATGATTTTTCTCCTTGGACAATGCTCCATCTTCTGGGATACATCTGAGATTCCTCCCAGGCGTCTCCCACAGACATTTTTCCTGTGGTTTGGGTCCCTGTAATCCCGGGTAGCAACCCCAGATTCCTCCAGGAAAGATACCCGAGATGATTTTTCTCCTTGGACAATGCTCCATCTTCTGGGATGCATCTGAGATTCCTCCCAGGCGTCTCCCGCAGACATTTTTCCTGTGGTTTGGGTCCCTGTAATCCCGGGTAGCAACCCCAGACTCCTCCAGGGAAGATACCCGAGATGATTTTTCTCCTTAGACAATGCTCCATTCTCTGGGAAGCATCCGAGACTCCTTGCAGGTATGTCCCTGAGTGTTTATTCCGGTGTTTTGGGGCCCTGTGATCCCGGGTAGCAACCCCAGACTCCTCCAGGGAAGACACCCGAGATGATTTTTCTCCTTGGACAAAGCTCCATCCTCTGCGAAGCATCCGAGACTTGTCGCAGCTATGTCCCTAGTCTTTTTCTCACGGTTTATGGTTCTGTCATCCCAGGTAGCAACCCCAGACTCCTCCAGGGAAGACACCCAATATGATTTTTCTCTCTTGACAGTGGTCCATCTTGCGGGATCTACCCAGAATTCCTCCCAGGCGTCTCCGGCAGAGTTTTCTCCAGTGCTTTAGGGCCCTGTGATCCCGGGTAGCAACCCCAGACTCCTCCAGGGAAGATACCCGAGATGATTTTTCTCCTTGGACAAAGCTCCATCCTCTGGGAAGCATCCGAGACTCCTTGCAGGTATGTCCCTGAGTGTTTATTCTGGTGTTTTGGGGCCCTGTCATCCCGGGTAGCAACCCCAGACTCCTCCAGGGAAGATACCGAAGTTGATTTTTCTCCTTGGACTATTGTCCATCCAGCGGGATGCACCCGAGACTCCTCCCAGCTCTGTTTCTGAGTGTTTTCTTCCTGGGGTTTAGCGCCCTGTGATCCCGGGTAGCAACCCCAGACTCCTCCAGGGAAGATACCCGAGATGATTTTTCTCTTTGGACAATGCTCCATCCTCTGGGATGTATCTGAGATTCCTCCCAGGTGTCTCCCGCAGACATTTTTCCTGTGTTTTGGGTCCCTGTAATCCCGGGTAGCAACCCCAGACTCCTCCAGGGAAGATACCCGAGATGATTTTTCTCCTTGGACAATGCTCCATCTTCTGGGATGCATCTGAGATTCCTCCCAGGCGTCTCCCGCAGACATTTTTCCTGTGTTTTGGGTCCCTGTAATCCCGGGTAGCAACCCCAGACTCCTCCAGGGAAGATACCCGAGATGATTTTTCGCCTGGGACAAAGCTCCATCTTCTGGGATGCATCTGAGATTCCTCCCAGGCATCTCCCGCAAATATTTTTCCTGTGGTTTGGGTCCCTGTAATCCCGGGTAGCAACCCCAGACTCCTCCAGGGAAGATACCCGAGATGATTTTTCTCCTTGGACAATGCTCCATGTTCTGGGATACATCTGAGATTCCTCCCAGGCGTCTCCCGCAGACATTTTTCCTGTGGTTTGGGTCCCTGTAATCCCGGGTAGCAACCCCAGACTCCTCCAGGGAAGATACCCGAGATGATTTTTCTCCTTGATAATTCTCCATCCTCTGGGATGCATCCGAGACTTGTCGCAGCTATGTCCCTGAGTCTTTTTTCTCGCGGTTTAGGGTTCTGTCATCCCAGGTAGCAACCCCAGACTCCTCCAGGGAAGACACCCAATATGACTTTTCTCTCTTGACAGTGGTCCATCCTACGAGATCTACCCAGAATTCTTCCCAGGCGTCTCCCGCAGAGTTTTCTCCAGTGCTTTAGGGCCCTGTGATCCCGGGTAGCAACCCCAGACTCCTCCAGGGAAGATACCCGAGATGATTTTTCTCCTTGGACAATGCTCCATCTTCTGGGATGCATCTGAGATTCCTCCCAGGCATCTCCCACAGACATTTTTCCTGTGGTTTGGGTCCCTGTAATCCCGGGTAGCAACCCCAGACTCCTCCAGGGAAGATACCCGAGATGATTTTTCACCTTGGACAATGCTCCATCCTCTGGGAAGCATCCGAGACTCCTTGCAGGTATGTCCCTGAGTGTTTATTCCGGTGCTTTTGGGGCCCTTTCATCCCAGGTAGCAATCCCAGACTCCTCCAGGGAAGACACCCAATATGATTTTTCTCTCTTGACAGTGGTCCATCCTGCGGGATCTACCCAGAATTCCTCCCAGGCGTCTTCCGCAGAGTTTTCTCCAGTGCTTTAGGGCCCTGTGATCCCGGGTAGCAACCCCAGACTCCTCCAGGGAAGATAACCCGAAATGATTTTTCTCCTTGGACAATGCTCCATCCTCTGGGAAGCATCCGAGACTCCTTGCAGCTTTTTCCCTGAGTGTTTATTCCGGTGCTTTTGGGCCCTGTCATCCCGGGTAGCAACCCCAGACTCCTCCGTGGAAGATACCGAAGTTGATTTTTCTCCTTGGACTATTGTCCATCCTGCGGGATGCACCCGAGACTCCTCCCAGCTCTGTTTCTGAGTGTTTTCTTCCTGGGGTTTAGGGCCCTGTGATCCCGGGTAGCAACCCCAGACTCCTCCA
Source organism: Vanellus vanellus (assembly GCF_965231255.1). Classification (NCBI taxonomy): domain Eukaryota; kingdom Metazoa; phylum Chordata; class Aves; order Charadriiformes; family Charadriidae; genus Vanellus; species Vanellus vanellus. The sequence goes on from NW_028127779.1 coordinate 29,961, forward strand.
GGGAAGATACCCGAGATGATTTTTCTCTTTGGACAATGCTCCATCTACTGGGATGCATCTGAGATTCCTCCCAGGCGTCTCCCGCAGACATTTTTCCTGTGTTTTGGGTCCCTGTAATCCCGGGTAGCAACCCCAGACTCCTCCAGGGAAGATACCCGAGATGAATTTTCTCCTTGGACAAAGCTCCATCCTCTGGGAAGCATCCGAGACTCCTTGCACGTATGTCCCTGAGTATTTATTCTGGTGTTTTGGGGCCCTGTGATCCCGGGTAGCAACCCCAGACTCCTCCAGGGAAGATACCCGAGATGATTTTTCTCCTGGGACAAAGCTCCATCTTCTGGGATGCATCTGAGATTCCTCCCAGGCATCTCCCAGACATTTTTCCTGTGTTTTGGGTCCCTGTAATCCCGGGTAGCAACCCCAGACTCCTCCAGGAAAGATATCCGGGATCATTTTTCTCCTTGGACAATGCTCCATCCTCTGGGATGCATCCGAGACTTGTCGCAGCTATGTCCCTGAGTCTTTTTTCTCACGGTTTATGGTTCTGTCATCCCAGGTAGCAACCCCAGACTCCTCCAGGGAAGACACCCAATATGATTTTTCTCTCTTGACAGTGGTCCATCCTGCGGGATCTACCCAGAATTCCTCCCAGGCGTCTCCCGCAGAGTTTTCTCCAGTGCTTTAGGGCCCTGTGATCCCGGGTAGCAACCCCAGACTCCTCTAGGGAAGATACCCGAGATGATTTTTCTCCTTGGACAATGCTCCATCCTCTGGGAAGCATCCGAAACTCCTTGCAGGTATGTCCCTGAGTTTTTATTCCGGTGTTTTGGGGCCCTGTGATCCCCAGTAGCAACCCCAGACTTTTCCAGGGAAGATACCCGAGATGATTTTTCTCCTTGGACAATGCTCCATCCTCTGGGAAGCATCCGAGACTCCTTGCAGCTTTTTCCCTGAGTGTTTATTCCGGTGCTTTTGGGCCCTGTCATCCCGGGTAGCAACCCCAGACTCCTCCGTGGAAGATACCGAAGTTGATTTTTCTCCTTGGACTATTGTCCATCCTGCGGGATGCACCCGAGACTCATCCCAGCTCTGTTTCTGAGTGTTTTCTTCCTGGGGTTTAGGGCCCTGTCATCCCGGGTAGCAACCCCAGACTACTCCAGGGAAGATACCCGAGATGATTTTTCTCCTTGGACAATGCTCCATCTTCTGGGATACATCTGAGATTCCTCCCAGGCGTCTCCCACAGACATTTTTCCTGTGGTTTGGGTCCCTGTAATCCCGGGTAGCAACCCCAGATTCCTCCAGGAAAGATACCCGAGATGATTTTTCTCCTTGGACAATGCTCCATCTTCTGGGATGCATCTGAGATTCCTCCCAGGCGTCTCCCGCAGACATTTTTCCTGTGGTTTGGGTCCCTGTAATCCCGGGTAGCAACCCCAGACTCCTCCAGGGAAGATACCCGAGATGATTTTTCTCCTTAGACAATGCTCCATTCTCTGGGAAGCATCCGAGACTCCTTGCAGGTATGTCCCTGAGTGTTTATTCCGGTGTTTTGGGGCCCTGTGATCCCGGGTAGCAACCCCAGACTCCTCCAGGGAAGACACCCGAGATGATTTTTCTCCTTGGACAAAGCTCCATCCTCTGCGAAGCATCCGAGACTTGTCGCAGCTATGTCCCTAGTCTTTTTCTCACGGTTTATGGTTCTGTCATCCCAGGTAGCAACCCCAGACTCCTCCAGGGAAGACACCCAATATGATTTTTCTCTCTTGACAGTGGTCCATCTTGCGGGATCTACCCAGAATTCCTCCCAGGCGTCTCCGGCAGAGTTTTCTCCAGTGCTTTAGGGCCCTGTGATCCCGGGTAGCAACCCCAGACTCCTCCAGGGAAGATACCCGAGATGATTTTTCTCCTTGGACAAAGCTCCATCCTCTGGGAAGCATCCGAGACTCCTTGCAGGTATGTCCCTGAGTGTTTATTCTGGTGTTTTGGGGCCCTGTCATCCCGGGTAGCAACCCCAGACTCCTCCAGGGAAGATACCGAAGTTGATTTTTCTCCTTGGACTATTGTCCATCCAGCGGGATGCACCCGAGACTCCTCCCAGCTCTGTTTCTGAGTGTTTTCTTCCTGGGGTTTAGCGCCCTGTGATCCCGGGTAGCAACCCCAGACTCCTCCAGGGAAGATACCCGAGATGATTTTTCTCTTTGGACAATGCTCCATCCTCTGGGATGTATCTGAGATTCCTCCCAGGTGTCTCCCGCAGACATTTTTCCTGTGTTTTGGGTCCCTGTAATCCCGGGTAGCAACCCCAGACTCCTCCAGGGAAGATACCCGAGATGATTTTTCTCCTTGGACAATGCTCCATCTTCTGGGATGCATCTGAGATTCCTCCCAGGCGTCTCCCGCAGACATTTTTCCTGTGTTTTGGGTCCCTGTAATCCCGGGTAGCAACCCCAGACTCCTCCAGGGAAGATACCCGAGATGATTTTTCGCCTGGGACAAAGCTCCATCTTCTGGGATGCATCTGAGATTCCTCCCAGGCATCTCCCGCAAATATTTTTCCTGTGGTTTGGGTCCCTGTAATCCCGGGTAGCAACCCCAGACTCCTCCAGGGAAGATACCCGAGATGATTTTTCTCCTTGGACAATGCTCCATGTTCTGGGATACATCTGAGATTCCTCCCAGGCGTCTCCCGCAGACATTTTTCCTGTGGTTTGGGTCCCTGTAATCCCGGGTAGCAACCCCAGACTCCTCCAGGGAAGATACCCGAGATGATTTTTCTCCTTGATAATTCTCCATCCTCTGGGATGCATCCGAGACTTGTCGCAGCTATGTCCCTGAGTCTTTTTTCTCGCGGTTTAGGGTTCTGTCATCCCAGGTAGCAACCCCAGACTCCTCCAGGGAAGACACCCAATATGACTTTTCTCTCTTGACAGTGGTCCATCCTACGAGATCTACCCAGAATTCTTCCCAGGCGTCTCCCGCAGAGTTTTCTCCAGTGCTTTAGGGCCCTGTGATCCCGGGTAGCAACCCCAGACTCCTCCAGGGAAGATACCCGAGATGATTTTTCTCCTTGGACAATGCTCCATCTTCTGGGATGCATCTGAGATTCCTCCCAGGCATCTCCCACAGACATTTTTCCTGTGGTTTGGGTCCCTGTAATCCCGGGTAGCAACCCCAGACTCCTCCAGGGAAGATACCCGAGATGATTTTTCACCTTGGACAATGCTCCATCCTCTGGGAAGCATCCGAGACTCCTTGCAGGTATGTCCCTGAGTGTTTATTCCGGTGCTTTTGGGGCCCTTTCATCCCAGGTAGCAATCCCAGACTCCTCCAGGGAAGACACCCAATATGATTTTTCTCTCTTGACAGTGGTCCATCCTGCGGGATCTACCCAGAATTCCTCCCAGGCGTCTTCCGCAGAGTTTTCTCCAGTGCTTTAGGGCCCTGTGATCCCGGGTAGCAACCCCAGACTCCTCCAGGGAAGATAACCCGAAATGATTTTTCTCCTTGGACAATGCTCCATCCTCTGGGAAGCATCCGAGACTCCTTGCAGCTTTTTCCCTGAGTGTTTATTCCGGTGCTTTTGGGCCCTGTCATCCCGGGTAGCAACCCCAGACTCCTCCGTGGAAGATACCGAAGTTGATTTTTCTCCTTGGACTATTGTCCATCCTGCGGGATGCACCCAAGACTCCTCCCAGCTCTGTTTCTGAGTGTTTTCTTCCTGGGGTTTAGGGCCCTGTGATCCCGGGTAGCAACCCCAGACTCCTCCAGGGAAGATACCCGAGATGATTTTTCTCCTTGGACAATGCTCCATCTACTGGGATGCATCTGAGATTCCTCCCAGGCGTCTCCCGCAGACATTTTTCCTGTGTTTTGGGTCCCTGTAATCCCGGGTAGCAACCCCAGACTCCTCCAGGGAAGATACCCAAGATGAATTTTCTCCTTGGACAAAGCTCCATCCTCTGGGAAGCATCCGAGACTCCTTGCACGTATGTCCCTGAGTATTTATTCTGGTGTTTTGGGGCCCTGTGATCCCGGGTAGCAACCCCAGACTCCTCCAGGGAAGATACCCGAGATGATTTTTCTCCTGGGACAAAGCTCCATCTTCTGGGATGCATCTGAGATTCCTCCCAGGCATCTCCCAGACATTTTTCCTGTGTTTTGGGTCCCTGTAATCCCGGGTAGCAACCCCAGACTCCTCCAGGAAAGATATCCGGGATCATTTTTCTCCTTGGACAATGCTCCATCCTCTGGGATGCATCCGAGACTTGTCGCAGCTATGTCCCTGAGTCTTTTTTCTCACGGTTTATGGTTCTGTCATCCCAGGTAGCAACCCCAGACTCCTCCAGGGAAGACACCCAATATGATTTTTCTCTCTTGACAGTGGTCCATCCTGCAGGATCTACCCAGAATTCCTCCCAGGCGTCTCTCGCAGAGATTTCTCCAGTGCTTTAGGGCCCTGTGATCCCGGGTAGCAACCCCAGACTCCTCTAGGGAAGATACCCGAGATAATTTTTCTCCTTGGACAATGCTCCATCCTCTGGGAAGCATCCGAAACTCCTTGCAGGTATGTCTCTGAGTTTTTATTCCGGTGTTTTGGGGCCCTGTGATCCCGGGTAGCAACCCCAGACTCCTCCAGGGAAGATAACCCGAGATGATTTTTCTCCTTGGGAAGAGCTCCATCCTCTGGGAAGCATCCGAGACTCCTTGCAGCTTTTTCCCTGAGTGTTTATTCCGGTGCTTTTGGGCCCTGTCATGCCGGGTAGCAACCCCAGACTCCTCCGTGAAAGATACCCAAGTTGATTTTTCTCCTTGGACTATTGTCCATCCTGCGGGATGCACCCGAGACTCCTCCCAGCTCTGTTTCTGAGTGTTTTCTTCCTGGGGTTTAGGGCCCTGTGATCCCGGGTAGCAACCCCAGACTCCTCCAGGGAAGATACCCGAGATGATTTTTCTCTTTGGACAATGCTCCATCCTCTGGGATGCATCTGAGATTCCTCCCAGGCGTCTCCCGCAGACATTTTTCCTGTGTTTTGGGTCCCTGTAAACCTGGGTAGCAACCCCAGACTCCTCCAGGGAAGATACCCGAGATGATTTTTCTCCTGGGACAATGCTACATCCTCTGGGAAGCATCCGAAACTTCTTGCAGGTATGTCCCTGAGTTTTTATTCCGGTGTTTTGGGGCTCTGTGATCCCGGGTAGCAACCCCAGACTCCTACAGGGAAGATACCCGACATGATTTTTCTCCTGGGACAATGCTACATCCCCTGGGAAGCATCCGAGACTCCTTGCAGGTATGTCCCTGAGTGTTTATTCCGGTGTTTTGGGGCCCTGTGATCCCGGGTAGCAACCCCAGACTCCTCCAGGGAAGATACCCGAGATGATTTTTCTCCTTGGACAATGCTCCATCTTCTGGGATGCATCTAAGATTCCTTCCAGGCGTCTCCCGCAGACATTTTTCCCGTGGTTTGGGTCTCTTTAATCCCGGGTAGCAACCCCAGACTCCTCCAGGAAAGATATCCGGGATCATTTTTCTCCTTGGACAATGCTCCATCTTCTGGGATGCCTCTGAGATTCCTCCCAGGCGTCTCCCGCAGACATTTTTCCTGTGGTTTGGGTCCCTTTAATCCCGGGTAGCAACCCCAGACTCCTCCAGGGAAGATACCCGAGATGATTTTTCTCCTTGGACAAAGCTCCATCCTCTGGGCTGCATCCGAGACTTGTCGCAGCTATGTCCCTGAGTCTTTTTCTCACGGTTTATGGTTCTGTCATCCCAGGTAGCAACCCCAGACTCCTCCAGGGAAGACACCCAGTATGATTTTTCTCTCTTGACAGTGGTCCATCCTGCGGGATCTACCCAGAATTCCTCCCAGGCGTCTTCCGCAGAGTTTTCTCCAGTGCTTTAGGGCCCTGTGATCCCGGGTAGCAACCCCAGACTCCTCCAGGGAAGATACCCGAGATGATTTTTCTCCTTGGACAATGCTCCATCTTCTGGGATGCATCTGAGATTCCTCCCAGGCGTCTCCCGCAGACATTTTTCCTGTGGTTTGGGTCCCTGTAATCCCGCGTAGCAACCCCAGACTCCTCCAGGGAAGAAAACCCGAAATGATTGTTCTCCTTGGACAATGCTCCATCCTCTGGGAAGCATCCGAGACTCCTTGCAGCTTTTACCCTGAGTGTTTATTCCGGTGCTTTTGGGCCCTGTCATCCCGGGTAGCAACCCCAGACTCCTCCGTGGAAGATACCCAAGTTGATTTTTCTCCTTGGACTATTGTCCATCCTGCGGGATGCACCCGAGACTCCTCCCAGCTCTGTTTCTGAGTGTTTTCTTCCTGGGGTTTAGGGCCCTGTGATCCCGGGTAGCAACCCCAGACTCCTCCGTGGAAGATATCTGAGATAATTTTTCTCCTTGGACAAAGCTCCATCCTCTGGGATGCATCTGAGATTCCTCCCAGGCGTCTCCCGCAGACATTTTTCCTGTGTTTTGGGTCCCTGTAATCCCGGGTAGCAACCCCAGACTCCTCCAGGGAAGATACCCGAGATGATTTTTCTCCTTGGACAATGCTCCATCTTCTGGGATGCATCTGAGATTCCTCCCAGGCGTCTCCCGCAGACATTTTTCCTGTGTTTTGGGTCCCTGTAATCCCGGGTAGCAACCCCAGACTCCTCCAGGGAAGATACCCGAGATGATTTTTCGCCTGGGACAAAGCTTCACCTTCTGGGATGCATCTGAGATTCCTCCCAGGCATCTCCCGCAAATATTTTTCCTGTGGTTTGGGTCCCTGTAATCCCGGGTAGCAACCCCAGACTCCTCCAGGGAAGATACCCGAGATGATTTTTCTCCTTGGACAATGCTCCATGTTCTGGGATACATCTGAGATTCCTCCCAGGCGTCTCCCGCAGACATTTTTCCTGTGGTTTGGGTCCCTGTAATCCCGGGTAGCAACCCCAGACTCCTCCAGGGAAGATACCCGAGATGATTTTTCTCCTTGATAATTCTCCATCCTCTGGGATGCATCCGAGACTTGTCGCAGCTATGTCCCTGAGTCTTTTTTCTCGCGGTTTAGGGTTCTGTCATCCCAGGTATCAACCCCAGACTCCTCCAGGGAAGACACCCAATATGATTTTTCTCTCTTGACAGTGGTCCATCCTACGAGATCTACCCAGAATTCTTCCCAGGCGTCTCCCGCAGAGTTTTCTCCAGTGCTTTAGGGCCCTGTGATCCCGGGTAGCAACCCCAGACTCCTCCAGGGAAGATACCCGAGATGATTTTTCTCCTTGGACAATGCTCCATCTTCTGGGATGCATCTGAGATTCCTCCCAGGCATCTCCCACAGACATTTTTCCTGTGGTTTGGGTCCCTGTAATCCCGGGTAGCAACCCCAGACTCCTCCAGGGAAGATACCCGAGATGATTTTTCACCTTGGACAATGCTCCATCCTCTGGGAAGCATCCGAGACTCCTTGCAGGTATGTCCCTGAGTGTTTATTCCGGTGCTTTTGGGGCCCTTTCATCCCAGGTAGCAATCCCAGACTCCTCCAGGGAAGACACCCAATATGATTTTTCTCTCTTGACAGTGGTCCATCCTGCGGGATCTACCCAGAATTCCTCCCAGGCGTCTTCCGCAGAGTTTTCTCCAGTGCTTTAGGGCCCTGTGATCCCGGGTAGCAACCCCAGACTCCTCCAGGGAAGATAACCCGAAATGATTTTTCTCCTTGGACAATGCTCCATCCTCTGGGAAGCATCCGAGACTCCTTGCAGCTTTTTCCCTGAGTGTTTATTCCGGTGCTTTTGGGCCCTGTCATCCCGGGTAGCAACCCCAGACTCCTCCGTGGAAGATACCGAAGTTGATTTTTCTCCTTGGACTATTGTCCATCCTGCGGGATGCACCCGAGACTCCTCCCAGCTCTGTTTCTGAGTGTTTTCTTCCTGGGGTTTAGGGCCCTGTGATCCCGGGTAGCAACCCCAGACTCCTCCAGGGAAGATACCCGAGATGATTTTTCTCTTTGGACAATGCTCCATCTACTGGGATGCATCTGAGATTCCTCCCAGGCGTCTCCCGCAGACATTTTTCCTGTGTTTTGGGTCCCTGTAATCCCGGGTAGCAACCCCAGACTCCTCCAGGGAAGATACCCGAGATGAATTTTCTCCTTGGACAAAGCTCCATCCTCTGGGAAGCATCCGAGACTCCTTGCACGTATGTCCCTGAGTATTTATTCTGGTGTTTTGGGGCCCTGTGATCCCGGGTAGCAACCCCAGACTCCTCCAGGGAAGATACCCGAGATGATTTTTCTCCTGGGACAAAGCTCCATCTTCTGGGATGCATCTGAGATTCCTCCCAGGCATCTCCCAGACATTTTTCCTGTGTTTTGGGTCCCTGTAATCCCGGGTAGCAACCCCAGACTCCTCCAGGAAAGATATCCGGGATCATTTTTCTCCTTGGACAATGCTCCATCCTCTGGGATGCATCCGAGACTTGTCGCAGCTATGTCCCTGAGTCTTTTTTCTCACGGTTTATGGTTCTGTCATCCCAGGTAGCAACCCCAGACTCCTCCAGGGAAGACACCCAATATGATTTTTCTCTCTTGACAGTGGTCCATCCTGCGGGATCTACCCAGAATTCCTCCCAGGCGTCTCCCGCAGAGTTTTCTCCAGTGCTTTAGGGCCCTGTGATCCCGGGTAGCAACCCCAGACTCCTCTAGGGAAGATACCCGAGATGATTTTTCTCCTTGGACAATGCTCCATCCTCTGGGAAGCATCCGAAACTCCTTGCAGGTATGTCCCTGAGTTTTTATTCCGGTGTTTTGGGGCCCTGTGATCCCCAGTAGCAACCCCAGACTTTTCCAGGGAAGATACCCGAGATGATTTTTCTCCTTGGACAATGCTCCATCCTCTGGGAAGCATCCGAGACTCCTTGCAGCTTTTTCCCTGAGTGTTTATTCCGGTGCTTTTGGGCCCTGTCATCCCGGGTAGCAACCCCAGACTCCTCCGTGGAAGATACCGAAGTTGATTTTTCTCCTTGGACTATTGTCCATCCTGCGGGATGCACCCGAGACTCATCCCAGCTCTGTTTCTGAGTGTTTTCTTCCTGGGGTTTAGGGCCCTGTCATCCCGGGTAGCAACCCCAGACTACTCCAGGGAAGATACCCGAGATGATTTTTCTCCTTGGACAATGCTCCATCTTCTGGGATACATCTGAGATTCCTCCCAGGCGTCTCCCACAGACATTTTTCCTGTGGTTTGGGTCCCTGTAATCCCGGGTAGCAACCCCAGATTCCTCCAGGAAAGATACCCGAGATGATTTTTCTCCTTGGACAATGCTCCATCTTCTGGGATGCATCTGAGATTCCTCCCAGGCGTCTCCCGCAGACATTTTTCCTGTGGTTTGGGTCCCTGTAATCCCGGGTAGCAACCCCAGACTCCTCCAGGGAAGATACCCGAGATGATTTTTCTCCTTAGACAATGCTCCATTCTCTGGGAAGCATCCGAGACTCCTTGCAGGTATGTCCCTGAGTGTTTATTCCGGTGTTTTGGGGCCCTGTGATCCCGGGTAGCAACCCCAGACTCCTCCAGGGAAGACACCCGAGATGATTTTTCTCCTTGGACAAAGCTCCATCCTCTGCGAAGCATCCGAGACTTGTCGCAGCTATGTCCCTAGTCTTTTTCTCACGGTTTATGGTTCTGTCATCCCAGGTAGCAACCCCAGACTCCTCCAGGGAAGACACCCAATATGATTTTTCTCTCTTGACAGTGGTCCATCTTGCGGGATCTACCCAGAATTCCTCCCAGGCGTCTCCGGCAGAGTTTTCTCCAGTGCTTTAGGGCCCTGTGATCCCGGGTAGCAACCCCAGACTCCTCCAGGGAAGATACCCGAGATGATTTTTCTCCTTGGACAAAGCTCCATCCTCTGGGAAGCATCCGAGACTCCTTGCAGGTATGTCCCTGAGTGTTTATTCTGGTGTTTTGGGGCCCTGTCATCCCGGGTAGCAACCCCAGACTCCTCCAGGGAAGATACCGAAGTTGATTTTTCTCCTTGGACTATTGTCCATCCAGCGGGATGCACCCGAGACTCCTCCCAGCTCTGTTTCTGAGTGTTTTCTTCCTGGGGTTTAGCGCCCTGTGATCCCGGGTAGCAACCCCAGACTCCTCCAGGGAAGATACCCGAGATGATTTTTCTCTTTGGACAATGCTCCATCCTCTGGGATGTATCTGAGATTCCTCCCAGGTGTCTCCCGCAGATATTTTTCCTGTGGCTTGGGTCCCTGTAATCCCGGGTAGCAACCCCAGACTCCTCCAGGAAAGATACCCGAGATGATTTTTCTCCTTGGACAAAGCTCCATCCTCTGGGAAGCATCCGAGACTCCTTGCAGGTATGTCCCTGAGTGTTTATTTCGGTGTTTTGGGGCCCTGTAATCCTGGCTAGCAACCCCTGACTCCTCCAGGGAAGATACCCGAGATGATTTTTCTCCTTGGACAATGCTCCATCTTCTGGGATGCATCTGAGATTCCTCCCAGGCGTCTCCCGCAGACATTTTTCCTGTGGTTTGGGTCCCTGTAATCCCGCGTAGCAACCCCAGACTCCTCCAGGGAAGAAAACCCGAAATGATTGTTCTCTTTGGACAATGCTCCATCCTCTGGGAAGCATCCGAGACTCCTTGCAGCTTTTACCCTGAGTGTTTATTCCGGTGCTTTTGGGCCCTGTCATCCCGGGTAGCAACCCCAGACTCCTCCGTGGAAGATACCCAAGTTGATTTTTCTCCTTGGACTATTGTCCATCCTGCGGGATGCACCCGAGACTCCTCCCAGCTCTGTTTCTGAGTGTTTTCTTCCTGGGGTTTAGGGCCCTGTGATCCCGGGTAGCAACCCCAGACTCCTCCGTGGAAGATATCTGAGATAATTTTTCTCCTTGGACAAAGCTCCATCCTCTGGGATGCATCTGAGATTCCTCCCAGGCGTCTCCCGCAGACATTTTTCCTGTGTTTTGGGTCCCTGTAATCCCGGGTAGCAACCCCAGACTCCTCCAGGGAAGATACCCGAGATGATTTTTCTCCTTGGACAATGCTCCATCTTCTGGGATGCATCTGAGATTCCTCCCAGGCATCTCCCACAGACATTTTTCCTGTGGTTTGGGTCCCTGTAATCCCGGGTAGCAACCCCAGACTCCTCCAGGGAAGATACCCGAGATGATTTTTCACCTTGGACAATGCTCCATCCTCTGGGAAGCATCCGAGACTCCTTGCAGGTATGTCCCTGAGTCTTTATTCCGGTGCTTTTGGGGCCCTTTCATCCCAGGTAGCAATCCCAGACTCCTCCAGGGAAGACACCCAATATGATTTTTCTCTCTTGACAGTGGTCCATCCTGCGGGATCTACCCAGAATTCCTCCCAGGCGTCTTCCGCAGAGTTTTCTCCAGTGCTTTAGGGCCCTGTGATCCCGGGTAGCAACCCCAGACTCCTCCAGGGAAGATACCCGAGATGAATTTTCTCCTTGGACAAAGCTCCATCCTCTGGGAAGCATCCGAGACTCCTTGCACGTATGTCCCTGAGTATTTATTCTGGTGTTTTGGGGCCCTGTGATCCCGGGTAGCAACCCCAGACTCCTCCAGGGAAGATACCCGAGATGATTTTTCTCCTGGGACAAAGCTCCATCTTCTGGGATGCATCTGAGATTCCTCCCAGGCATCTCCCAGACATTTTTCCTGTGTTTTGGGTCCCTGTAATCCCGGGTAGCAACCCCAGACTCCTCCAGGAAAGATATCCGGGATCATTTTTCTCCTTGGACAATGCTCCATCCTCTGGGATGCATCCGAGACTTGTCGCAGCTATGTCCCTGAGTCTTTTTTCTCACGGTTTATGGTTCTGTCATCCCAGGTAGCAACCCCAGACTCCTCCAGGGAAGACACCCAATATGATTTTTCTCTCTTGACAGTGGTCCATCCTGCGGGATCTACCCAGAATTCCTCCCAGGCGTCTCCCTCAGAGTTTTCTCCAGTGCTTTAGGGCCCTGTGATCCCGGGTAGCAACCCCAGACTCCTCTAGGGAAGATACCCGAGATGATTTTTCTCCTTGGACAATGCTCCATCCTCTGGGAAGCATCCGAAACTCCTTGCAGGTATGTCCCTGAGTTTTTATTCCGGTGTTTTGGGGCCCTGTGATCCCCAGTAGCAACCCCAGACTTTTCCAGGGAAGATACCCGAGATGATTTTTCTCCTTGGACAATGCTCCATCCTCTGGGAAGCATCCGAGACTCCTTGCAGCTTTTTCCCTGAGTGTTTATTCCGGTGCTTTTGGGCCCTGTCATCCCGGGTAGCAACCCCAGACTCCTCCGTGGAAGATACCCAAGTTGATTTTTCTCCTTGGACTATTGTCCATCCTGCGGGATGCACCCGAGACTCCTCCCAGCTCTGTTTCTGAGTGTTTTCTTCCTGGGGTTTAGGGCCCTGTGATCCCGGGTAGCAACCCCAGACTCCTCCAGGGAAGATACCCGAGATGATTTTTCTCTTTGGACAATGCTCCATCCTCTGGGATGCATCTGAGATTCCTCCCAGGCGTCTCCCGCAGACATTTTTCCTGTGGTTTGGGTCCCTGTAAACCTGGGTAGCAACCCCAGACTCCTCCAGGGAAGATACCCGAGATGATTTTTCTCCTGGGACAATGCTACATCCTCTGGGAAGCATCCGAGACTCCTTGCAGGTATGTCCCTGAGTGTTTATTCCGGTGTTTTGGGGCCCTGTGATCCCGGGTAGAAACCCCAGACTCCTCCAGGGAAGATACCCGAGATGATTTTTGTCCTTGGACAATGCTCCATCTTCTGGGATGCATCTGAGATTCCTCCCAGGCGTCTCCCGCAGACATTTTTCCTGTGGTTTGGGTCCCTTTAATCCCGGGTAGCAACCCCAGACTCCTCCAGGAAAGATATCCGGGATCATTTTTCTCCTTGGACAATGCTCCATCCTCTGGGATGCATCCGAGACTTGTCGCAGCTATGTCCCTGAGTCTTTTTTCTCACGGTTTATGGTTCTCTCATCCCAGGTAGCAACCCCAGACTCCTCCAGGGAAGACACCCAATATGATTTTTCTCTCTTGACAGTGGTCCATCCTGCAGGATCTACCCAGAATTCCTCCCAGGCGTCTCTCGCAGAGTTTTCTCCAGTGCTTTAGGGCCCTGTGATCCCGGGTAGCAACCCCAGACTCCTCTAGGGAAGATACCCGAGATAATTTTTCTCCTTGGACAATGCTCCATCCTCTGGGAAGCATCCGAAACTCCTTGCAGGTATGTCCCTGAGTTTTTATTCCGGTGTTTTGGGGCCCTGTGATCCCGGGTAGCAACCCCAGACTCCTCCAGGGAAGATACCCGAGATGATTTTTCTCCTTGGGAAGAGCTCCATCCTCTGGGAAGCATCCGAGACTCCTTGCAGCTTTTTCCCTGAGTGTTTATTCCGGTGCTTTTGGGCCCTGTCATGCCGGGTAGCAACCCCAGACTCCTCCGTGAAAGATACCCAAGTTGATTTTTCTCCTTGGACTATTGTCCATCCTGCGGGATGCACCCGAGACTCCTCCCAGCTCTGTTTCTGAGTGTTTTCTTCCTGGGGTTTAGGGCCCTGTGATCCCGGGTAGCAACCCCAGACTCCTCCAGGGAAGATACCCGAGATGATTTTTCTCTTTGGATAATGCTCCATCCTCTGGGATGCATCTGAGATTCCTCCCAGGCGTCTCCCGCAGACATTTTTCCTGTGTTTTGGGTCCCTGTAAACCTGGGTAGCAACCCCAGACTCCTCCAGGGAAGATACCCGAGATGATTTTTCTCCTGGGACAATGCTACATCCTCTGGGAAGCATCCGAAACTTCTTGCAGGTATGTCCCTGAGTTTTTATTCCGGTGTTTTGGGGCTCTGTGATCCCGGGTAGCAACCCCAGACTCCTACAGGGAAGATACCCGACATGATTTTTCTCCTGGGACAATGCTACATCCTCTGGGAAGCATCCGAGACTCCTTGCAGGTATGTCCCTGAGTGTTTATTCCGGTGTTTTGGGGCCCTGTGATCCCGGGTAGCAACCCCAGACTCCTCCAGGGAAGATACCCGAGATGATTTTTCTCCTTGGACAATGCTCCATCTTCTGGGATGCATCTAAGATTCCTTCCAGGCGTCTCCCGCAGACATTTTTCCCGTGGTTTGGGTCTCTTTAATCCCGGGTAGCAACCCCAGACTCCTCCAGGAAAGATATCCGGGATCATTTTTCTCCTTGGACAATGCTCCATCTTCTGGGATGCCTCTGAGATTCCTCCCAGGCGTCTCCCGCAGACATTTTTCCTGTGGTTTGGGTCCCTTTAATCCCGGGTAGCAACCCCAGACTCCTCCAGGGAAGATACCCGAGATGATTTTTCTCCTTGGACAAAGCTCCATCCTCTGGGCTGCATCCGAGACTTGTCGCAGCTATGTCCCTGAGTCTTTTTATCACGGTTTATGGTTCTGTCATCCCAGGTAGCAACCCCAGACTCCTCCAGGGAAGACACCCAGTATGATTTTTCTCTCTTGACAGTGGTCCATCCTGCGGGATCTACCCAGAATTCCTCCCAGGCGTCTTCCGCAGAGTTTTCTCCAGTGCTTTAGGGCCCTGTGATCCCGGGTAGCAACCCCAGACTCCTCCAGGGAAGATACCCGAGATGATTTTTCTCCTTGGACAATGCTCCATCTTCTGGGATGCATCTGAGATTCCTCCCAGGCGTCTCCCGCAGACATTTTTCCTGTGGTTTGGGTCCCTGTAATCCCGCGTAGCAACCCCAGACTCCTCCAGGGAAGAAAACCCGAAATGATTGTTCTCCTTGGACAATGCTCCATCCTCTGGGAAGCATCCGAGACTCCTTGCAGCTTTTACCCTGAGTGTTTATTCCGGTGCTTTTGGGCCCTGTCATCCCGGGTAGCAACCCCAGACTCCTCCGTGGAAGATACCCAAGTTGATTTTTCTCCTTGGACTATTGTCCATCCTGCGGGATGCACCCGAGACTCCTCCCAGCTCTGTTTCTGAGTGTTTTCTTCCTGGGGTTTAGGGCCCTGTGATCCCGGGTAGCAACCCCAGACTCCTCCAGGGAAGATACCCGAGATGATTTTTCTCTTTGGATAATGCTCCATCCTCTGGGATGCATCTGAGATTCCTCCCAGGCGTCTCCCGCAGACATTTTTCCTGTGTTTTGGGTCCCTGTAAACCTGGGTAGCAACCCCAGACTCCTCCAGGGAAGATACCCGAGATGATTTTTCTCCTGGGACAATGCTACATCCTCTGGGAAGCATCCGAAACTTCTTGCAGGTATGTCCCTGAGTTTTTATTCCGGTGTTTTGGGGCTCTGTGATCCCGGGTAGCAACCCCAGACTCCTACAGGGAAGATACCCGACATGATTTTTCTCCTGGGACAATGCTACATCCTCTGGGAAGCATCCGAGACTCCTTGCAGGTATGTCCCTGAGTGTTTATTCCGGTGTTTTGGGGCCCTGTGATCCCGGGTAGCAACCCCAGACTCCTCCAGGGAAGATACCCGAGATGATTTTTCTCCTTGGACAATGCTCCATCTTCTGGGATGCATCTAAGATTCCTTCCAGGCGTCTCCCGCAGACATTTTTCCCGTGGTTTGGGTCTCTTTAATCCCGGGTAGCAACCCCAGACTCCTCCAGGAAAGATATCCGGGATCATTTTTCTCCTTGGACAATGCTCCATCTTCTGGGATGCCTCTGAGATTCCTCCCAGGCGTCTCCCGCAGACATTTTTCCTGTGGTTTGGGTCCCTTTAATCCCGGGTAGCAACCCCAGACTCCTCCAGGGAAGATACCCGAGATGATTTTTCTCCTTGGACAAAGCTCCATCCTCTGGGCTGCATCCGAGACTTGTCGCAGCTATGTCCCTGAGTCTTTTTATCACGGTTTATGGTTCTGTCATCCCAGGTAGCAACCCCAGACTCCTCCAGGGAAGACACCCAGTATGATTTTTCTCTCTTGACAGTGGTCCATCCTGCGGGATCTACCCAGAATTCCTCCCAGGCGTCTTCCGCAGAGTTTTCTCCAGTGCTTTAGGGCCCTGTGATCCCGGGTAGCAACCCCAGACTCCTCCAGGGAAGATACCCGAGATGATTTTTCTCCTTGGACAATGCTCCATCTTCTGGGATGCATCTGAGATTCCTCCCAGGCGTCTCCCGCAGACATTTTTCCTGTGGTTTGGGTCCCTGTAATCCCGCGTAGCAACCCCAGACTCCTCCAGGGAAGAAAACCCGAAATGATTGTTCTCCTTGGACAATGCTCCATCCTCTGGGAAGCATCCGAGACTCCTTGCAGCTTTTACCCTGAGTGTTTATTCCGGTGCTTTTGGGCCCTGTCATCCCGGGTAGCAACCCCAGACTCCTCCGTGGAAGATACCCAAGTTGATTTTTCTCCTTGGACTATTGTCCATCCTGCGGGATGCACCCGAGACTCCTCCCAGCTCTGTTTCTGAGTGTTTTCTTCCTGGGGTTTAGGGCCCTGTGATCCCGGGTAGCAACCCCAGACTCCTCCGTGGAAGATATCTGAGATAATTTTTCTCCTTGGACAAAGCTCCATCCTCTGGGATGCATCTGAGATTCCTCCCAGGCGTCTCCCGCAGACATTTTTCCTGTGTTTTGGGTCCCTGTAATCCCGGGTAGCAACCCCAGACTCCTCCAGGGAAGATACCCGAGATGATTTTTCTCCTTGGACAATGCTCCATCTTCTGGGATGCATCTGAGATTCCTCCCAGGCGTCTCCCGCAGACATTTTTCCTGTGTTTTGGGTCCCTGTAATCCCGGGTAGCAACCCCAGACTCCTCCAGGGAAGATACCCGAGATGATTTTTCGCCTGGGACAAAGCTCCATCTTCTGGGATGCATCTGAGATTCCTCCCAGGCATCTCCCGCAAATATTTTTCCTGTGGTTTGGGTCCCTGTAATCCCGGGTAGCAACCCCAGACTCCTCCAGGGAAGATACCCGAGATGATTTTTCTCCTTGGACAATGCTCCATGTTCTGGGATACATCTGAGATTCCTCCCAGGCGTCTCCCGCAGACATTTTTCCTGTGGTTTGGGTCCCTGTAATCCCGGGTAGCAACCCCAGACTCCTCCAGGGAAGATACCCGAGATGATTTTTCTCCTTGATAATTCTCCATCCTCTGGGATGCATCCGAGACTTGTCGCAGCTATGTCCCTGAGTCTTTTTTCTCGCGGTTTAGGGTTCTGTCATCCCAGGTAGCAACCCCAGACTCCTCCAGGGAAGACACCCAATATGACTTTTCTCTCTTGACAGTGGTCCATCCTACGAGATCTACCCAGAATTCTTCCCAGGCGTCTCCCGCAGAGTTTTCTCCAGTGCTTTAGGGCCCTGTGATCCCGGGTAGCAACCCCAGACTCCTCCAGGGAAGATACCCGAGATGATTTTTCTCCTTGGACAATGCTCCATCTTCTGGGATGCATCTGAGATTCCTCCCAGGCATCTCCCACAGACATTTTTCCTGTGGTTTGGGTCCCTGTAATCCCGGGTAGCAACCCCAGACTCCTCCAGGGAAGATACCCGAGATGATTTTTCACCTTGGACAATGCTCCATCCTCTGGGAAGCATCCGAGACTCCTTGCAGGTATGTCCCTGAGTGTTTATTCCGGTGCTTTTGGGGCCCTTTCATCCCAGGTAGCAATCCCAGACTCCTCCAGGGAAGACACCCAATATGATTTTTCTCTCTTGACAGTGGTCCATCCTGCGGGATCTACCCAGAATTCCTCCCAGGCGTCTTCCGCAGAGTTTTCTCCAGTGCTTTAGGGCCCTGTGATCCCGGGTAGCAACCCCAGACTCCTCCAGGGAAGATAACCCGAAATGATTTTTCTCCTTGGACAATGCTCCATCCTCTGGGAAGCATCCGAGACTCCTTGCAGCTTTTTCCCTGAGTGTTTATTCCGGTGCTTTTGGGCCCTGTCATCCCGGGTAGCAACCCCAGACTCCTCCGTGGAAGATACCGAAGTTGATTTTTCTCCTTGGACTATTGTCCATCCTGCGGGATGCACCCAAGACTCCTCCCAGCTCTGTTTCTGAGTGTTTTCTTCCTGGGGTTTAGGGCCCTGTGAATCCGGGTAGCAACCCCAGACTCCTCCAGGGAAGATACCCGAGATGATTTTTCTCCTTGGACAATGCTCCATCTACTGGGATGCATCTGAGATTCCTCCCAGGCGTCTCCCGCAGACATTTTTCCTGTGTTTTGGGTCCCTGTAATCCCGGGTAGCAACCCCAGACTCCTCCAGGGAAGATACCCAAGATGAATTTTCTCCTTGGACAAAGCTCCATCCTCTGGGAAGCATCCGAGACTCCTTGCACGTATGTCCCTGAGTATTTATTCTGGTGTTTTGGGGCCCTGTGATCCCGGGTAGCAACCCCAGACTCCTCCAGGGAAGATACCCGAGATGATTTTTCTCCTGGGACAAAGCTCCATCTTCTGGGATGCATCTGAGATTCCTCCCAGGCATCTCCCAGACATTTTTCCTGTGTTTTGGGTCCCTGTAATCCCGGGTAGCAACCCCAGACTCCTCCATGAAAGATATCCGGGATCATTTTTCTCCTTGGACAATGCTCCATCCTCTGGGATGCATCCGAGACTTGTCGCAGCTATGTCCCTGAGTCTTTTTTCTCACGGTTTATGGTTCTGTCATCCCAGGTAGCAACCCCAGACTCCTCCAGGGAAGACACCCAATATGATTTTTCTCTCTTGACAGTGGTCCATCCTGCAGGATCTACCCAGAATTCCTCCCAGGCGTCTCTCGCAGAGATTTCTCCAGTGCTTTAGGGCCCTGTGATCCCGGGTAGCAACCCCAGACTCCTCTAGGGAAGATACCCGAGATAATTTTTCTCCTTGGACAATGCTCCATCCTCTGGGAAGCATCCGAAACTCCTTGCAGGTATGTCCCTGAGTTTTTATTCCGGTGTTTTGGGGCCCTGTGATCCCGGGTAGCAACCCCAGACTCCTCCAGGGAAGATAACCCGAGATGATTTTTCTCCTTGGGAAGAGCTCCATCCTCTGGGAAGCATCCGAGACTCCTTGCAGCTTTTTCCCTGAGTGTTTATTCCGGTGCTTTTGGGCCCTGTCATGCCGGGTAGCAACCCCAGACTCCTCCGTGAAAGATACCCAAGTTGATTTTTCTCCTTGGACTATTGTCCATCCTGCGGGATGCACCCGAGACTCCTCCCAGCTCTGTTTCTGAGTGTTTTCTTCCTGGGGTTTAGGGCCCTGTGATCCCGGGTAGCAACCCCAGACTCCTCCAGGGAAGATACCCGAGATGATTTTTCTCTTTGGACAATGCTCCATCCTCTGGGATGCATCTGAGATTCCTCCCAGGCGTCTCCCGCAGACATTTTTCCTGTGTTTTGGGTCCCTGTAAACCTGGGTAGCAACCCCAGACTCCTCCAGGGAAGATACCCGAGATGATTTTTCTCCTGGGACAATGCTACATCCTCTGGGAAGCATCCGAAACTTCTTGCAGGTATGTCCCTGAGTTTTTATTCCGGTGTTTTGGGGCTCTGTGATCCCGGGTAGCAACCCCAGACTCCTACAGGGAAGATACCCGACATGATTTTTCTCCTGGGACAATGCTACATCCCCTGGGAAGCATCCGAGACTCCTTGCAGGTATGTCCCTGAGTGTTTATTCCGGTGTTTTGGGGCCCTGTGATCCCGGGTAGCAACCCCAGACTCCTCCAGGGAAGATACCCGAGATGATTTTTCTCCTTGGACAATGCTCCATCTTCTGGGATGCATCTAAGATTCCTTCCAGGCGTCTCCCGCAGACATTTTTCCCGTGGTTTGGGTCTCTTTAATCCCGGGTAGCAACCCCAGACTCCTCCAGGAAAGATATCCGGGATCATTTTTCTCCTTGGACAATGCTCCATCTTCTGGGATGCCTCTGAGATTCCTCCCAGGCGTCTCCCGCAGACATTTTTCCTGTGGTTTGGGTCCCTTTAATCCCGGGTAGCAACCCCAGACTCCTCCAGGGAAGATACCCGAGATGATTTTTCTCCTTGGACAAAGCTCCATCCTCTGGGCTGCATCCGAGACTTGTCGCAGCTATGTCCCTGAGTCTTTTTCTCACGGTTTATGGTTCTGTCATCCCAGGTAGCAACCCCAGACTCCTCCAGGGAAGACACCCAGTATGATTTTTCTCTCTTGACAGTGGTCCATCCTGCGGGATCTACCCAGAATTCCTCCCAGGCGTCTCCCGCAGAGTTTTCTCCAGTGCTTTAGGGCCCTGTGATCCCGGGTAGCAACCCCAGACTCCTCCAGGGAAGATACCCGAGATGATTTTTCTCCTTGGACAATGCTCCATCTTCTGGGATGCATCTGAGATTCCTCCCAGGCGTCTCCCGCAGACATTTTTCCTGTGGTTTGGGTCCCTGTAATCCCGCGTAGCAACCCCAGACTCCTCCAGGGAAGAAAACCCGAAATGATTGTTCTCCTTGGACAATGCTCCATCCTCTGGGAAGCATCCGAGACTCCTTGCAGCTTTTACCCTGAGTGTTTATTCCGGTGCTTTTGGGCCCTGTCATCCCGGGTAGCAACCCCAGACTCCTCCGTGGAAGATACCCAAGTTGATTTTTCTCCTTGGACTATTGTCCATCCTGCGGGATGCACCCGAGACTCCTCCCAGCTCTGTTTCTGAGTGTTTTCTTCCTGGGGTTTAGGGCCCTGTGATCCCGGGTAGCAACCCCAGACTCCTCCGTGGAAGATATCTGAGATAATTTTTCTCCTTGGACAAAGCTCCATCCTCTGGGATGCATCTGAGATTCCTCCCAGGCGTCTCCCGCAGACATTTTTCCTGTGTTTTGGGTCCCTGTAATCCCGGGTAGCAACCCCAGACTCCTCCAGGGAAGATACCCGAGATGATTTTTCTCCTTGGACAATGCTCCATCTTCTGGGATGCATCTGAGATTCCTCCCAGGCGTCTCCCGCAGACATTTTTCCTGTGTTTTGGGTCCCTGTAATCCCGGGTAGCAACCCCAGACTCCTCCAGGGAAGATACCCGAGATGATTTTTCTCCTTGGACAATGCTCCATGTTCTGGGATACATCTGAGATTCCTCCCAGGCGTCTCCCGCAGACATTTTTCCTGTGGTTTGGGTCCCTGTAATCCCGGGTAGCAACCCCAGACTCCTCCAGGGAAGATACCCGAGATGATTTTTCTCCTTGATAATTCTCCATCCTCTGGGATGCATCCGAGACTTGTCGCAGCTATGTCCCTGAGTCTTTTTTCTCGCGGTTTAGGGTTCTGTCATCCCAGGTAGCAACCCCAGACTCCTCCAGGGAAGACACCCAATATGACTTTTCTCTCTTGACAGTGGTCCATCCTACGAGATCTACCCAGAATTCTTCCCAGGCGTCTCCCGCAGAGTTTTCTCCAGTGCTTTAGGGCCCTGTGATCCCGGGTAGCAACCCCAGACTCCTCCAGGGAAGATACCCGAGATGATTTTTCTCCTTGGACAATGCTCCATCTTCTGGGATGCATCTGAGATTCCTCCCAGGCATCTCCCACAGACATTTTTCCTGTGGTTTGGGTCCCTGTAATCCCGGGTAGCAACCCCAGACTCCTCCAGGGAAGATACCCGAGATGATTTTTCACCTTGGACAATGCTCCATCCTCTGGGAAGCATCCGAGACTCCTTGCAGGTATGTCCCTGAGTGTTTATTCCGGTGCTTTTGGGGCCCTTTCATCCCAGGTAGCAATCCCAGACTCCTCCAGGGAAGACACCCAATATGATTTTTCTCTCTTGACAGTGGTCCATCCTGCGGGATCTACCCAGAATTCCTCCCAGGCGTCTTCCGCAGAGTTTTCTCCAGTGCTTTAGGGCCCTGTGATCCCGGGTAGCAACCCCAGACTCCTCCAGGGAAGATAACCCGAAATGATTTTTCTCCTTGGACAATGCTCCATCCTCTGGGAAGCATCCGAGACTCCTTGCAGCTTTTTCCCTGAGTGTTTATTCCGGTGCTTTTGGGCCCTGTCATCCCGGGTAGCAACCCCAGACTCCTCCGTGGAAGATACCGAAGTTGATTTTTCTCCTTGGACTATTGTCCATCCTGCGGGATGCACCCAAGACTCCTCCCAGCTCTGTTTCTGAGTGTTTTCTTCCTGGGGTTTAGGGCCCTGTGATCCCGGGTAGCAACCCCAGACTCCTCCAGGGAAGATACCCGAGATGATTTTTCTCCTTGGACAATGCTCCATCTACTGGGATGCATCTGAGATTCCTCCCAGGCGTCTCCCGCAGACATTTTTCCTGTGTTTTGGGTCCCTGTAATCCCGGGTAGCAACCCCAGACTCCTCCAGGGAAGATACCCAAGATGAATTTTCTCCTTGGACAAAGCTCCATCCTCTGGGAAGCATCCGAGACTCCTTGCACGTATGTCCCTGAGTATTTATTCTGGTGTTTTGGGGCCCTGTGATCCCGGGTAGCAACCCCAGACTCCTCCAGGGAAGATACCCGAGATGATTTTTCTCCTGGGACAAAGCTCCATCTTCTGGGATGCATCTGAGATTCCTCCCAGGCATCTCCCAGACATTTTTCCTGTGTTTTGGGTCCCTGTAATCCCGGGTAGCAACCCCAGACTCCTCCATGAAAGATATCCGGGATCATTTTTCTCCTTGGACAATGCTCCATCCTCTGGGATGCATCCGAGACTTGTCGCAGCTATGTCCCTGAGTCTTTTTTCTCACGGTTTATGGTTCTGTCATCCCAGGTAGCAACCCCAGACTCCTCCAGGGAAGACACCCAATATGATTTTTCTCTCTTGACAGTGGTCCATCCTGCAGGATCTACCCAGAATTCCTCCCAGGCGTCTCTCGCAGAGATTTCTCCAGTGCTTTAGGGCCCTGTGATCCCGGGTAGCAACCCCAGACTCCTCTAGGGAAGATACCCGAGATAATTTTTCTCCTTGGACAATGCTCCATCCTCTGGGAAGCATCCGAAACTCCTTGCAGGTATGTCCCTGAGTTTTTATTCCGGTGTTTTGGGGCCCTGTGATCCCGGGTAGCAACCCCAGACTCCTCCAGGGAAGATAACCCGAGATGATTTTTCTCCTTGGGAAGAGCTCCATCCTCTGGGAAGCATCCGAGACTCCTTGCAGCTTTTTCCCTGAGTGTTTATTCCGGTGCTTTTGGGCCCTGTCATGCCGGGTAGCAACCCCAGACTCCTCCGTGAAAGATACCCAAGTTGATTTTTCTCCTTGGACTATTGTCCATCCTGCGGGATGCACCCGAGACTCCTCCCAGCTCTGTTTCTGAGTGTTTTCTTCCTGGGGTTTAGGGCCCTGTGATCCCGGGTAGCAACCCCAGACTCCTCCAGGGAAGATACCCGAGATGATTTTTCTCTTTGGACAATGCTCCATCCTCTGGGATGCATCTGAGATTCCTCCCAGGCGTCTCCCGCAGACATTTTTCCTGTGTTTTGGGTCCCTGTAAACCTGGGTAGCAACCCCAGACTCCTCCAGGGAAGATACCCGAGATGATTTTTCTCCTGGGACAATGCTACATCCTCTGGGAAGCATCCGAAACTTCTTGCAGGTATGTCCCTGAGTTTTTATTCCGGTGTTTTGGGGCTCTGTGATCCCGGGTAGCAACCCCAGACTCCTACAGGGAAGATACCCGACATGATTTTTCTCCTGGGACAATGCTACATCCCCTGGGAAGCATCCGAGACTCCTTGCAGGTATGTCCCTGAGTGTTTATTCCGGTGTTTTGGGGCCCTGTGATCCCGGGTAGCAACCCCAGACTCCTCCAGGGAAGATACCCGAGATGATTTTTCTCCTTGGACAATGCTCCATCTTCTGGGATGCATCTAAGATTCCTTCCAGGCGTCTCCCGCAGACATTTTTCCCGTGGTTTGGGTCTCTTTAATCCCGGGTAGCAACCCCAGACTCCTCCAGGAAAGATATCCGGGATCATTTTTCTCCTTGGACAATGCTCCATCTTCTGGGATGCCTCTGAGATTCCTCCCAGGCGTCTCCCGCAGACATTTTTCCTGTGGTTTGGGTCCCTTTAATCCCGGGTAGCAACCCCAGACTCCTCCAGGGAAGATACCCGAGATGATTTTTCTCCTTGGACAAAGCTCCATCCTCTGGGCTGCATCCGAGACTTGTCGCAGCTATGTCCCTGAGTCTTTTTCTCACGGTTTATGGTTCTGTCATCCCAGGTAGCAACCCCAGACTCCTCCAGGGAAGACACCCAGTATGATTTTTCTCTCTTGACAGTGGTCCATCCTGCGGGATCTACCCAGAATTCCTCCCAGGCGTCTTCCGCAGAGTTTTCTCCAGTGCTTTAGGGCCCTGTGATCCCGGGTAGCAACCCCAGACTCCTCCAGGGAAGATACCCGAGATGATTTTTCTCCTTGGACAATGCTCCATCTTCTGGGATGCATCTGAGATTCCTCCCAGGCGTCTCCCGCAGACATTTTTCCTGTGGTTTGGGTCCCTGTAATCCCGCGTAGCAACCCCAGACTCCTCCAGGGAAGAAAACCCGAAATGATTGTTCTCCTTGGACAATGCTCCATCCTCTGGGAAGCATCCGAGACTCCTTGCAGCTTTTACCCTGAGTGTTTATTCCGGTGCTTTTGGGCCCTGTCATCCCGGGTAGCAACCCCAGACTCCTCCGTGGAAGATACCCAAGTTGATTTTTCTCCTTGGACTATTGTCCATCCTGCGGGATGCACCCGAGACTCCTCCCAGCTCTGTTTCTGAGTGTTTTCTTCCTGGGGTTTAGGGCCCTGTGATCCCGGGTAGCAACCCCAGACTCCTCCGTGGAAGATATCTGAGATAATTTTTCTCCTTGGACAAAGCTCCATCCTCTGGGATGCATCTGAGATTCCTCCCAGGCGTCTCCCGCAGACATTTTTCCTGTGTTTTGGGTCCCTGTAATCCCGGGTAGCAACCCCAGACTCCTCCAGGGAAGATACCCGAGATGATTTTTCTCCTTGGACAATGCTCCATCTTCTGGGATGCATCTGAGATTCCTCCCAGGCGTCTCCCGCAGACATTTTTCCTGTGTTTTGGGTCCCTGTAATCCCGGGTAGCAACCCCAGACTCCTCCAGGGAAGATACCCGAGATGATTTTTCGCCTGGGACAAAGCTCCATCTTCTGGGATGCATCTGAGATTCCTCCCAGGCATCTCCCGCAAATATTTTTCCTGTGGTTTGGGTCCCTGTAATCCCGGGTAGCAACCCCAGACTCCTCCAGGGAAGATACCCGAGATGATTTTTCTCCTTGGACAATGCTCCATGTTCTGGGATACATCTGAGATTCCTCCCAGGCGTCTCCCGCAGACATTTTTCCTGTGGTTTGGGTCCCTGTAATCCCGGGTAGCAACCCCAGACTCCTCCAGGGAAGATACCCGAGATGATTTTTCTCCTTGATAATTCTCCATCCTCTGGGATGCATCCGAGACTTGTCGCAGCTATGTCCCTGAGTCTTTTTTCTCGCGGTTTAGGGTTCTGTCATCCCAGGTAGCAACCCCAGACTCCTCCAGGGAAGACACCCAATATGATTTTTCTCTCTTGACAGTGGTCCATCCTACGAGATCTACCCAGAATTCTTCCCAGGCGTCTCCCGCAGAGTTTTCTCCAGTGCTTTAGGGCCCTGTGATCCCGGGTAGCAACCCCAGACTCCTCCAGGGAAGATACCCGAGATGATTTTTCTCCTTGGACAATGCTCCATCTTCTGGGATGCATCTGAGATTCCTCCCAGGCATCTCCCACAGACATTTTTCCTGTGGTTTGGGTCCCTGTAATCCCGGGTAGCAACCCCAGACTCCTCCAGGGAAGATACCCGAGATGATTTTTCACCTTGGACAATGCTCCATCCTCTGGGAAGCATCCGAGACTCCTTGCAGGTATGTCCCTGAGTGTTTATTCCGGTGCTTTTGGGGCCCTTTCATCCCAGGTAGCAATCCCAGACTCCTCCAGGGAAGACACCCAATATGATTTTTCTCTCTTGACAGTGGTCCATCCTGCGGGATCTACCCAGAATTCCTCCCAGGCGTCTTCCGCAGAGTTTTCTCCAGTGCTTTAGGGCCCTGTGATCCCGGGTAGCAACCCCAGACTCCTCCAGGGAAGATAACCCGAAATGATTTTTCTCCTTGGACAATGCTCCATCCTCTGGGAAGCATCCGAGACTCCTTGCAGCTTTTTCCCTGAGTGTTTATTCCGGTGCTTTTGGGCCCTGTCATCCCGGGTAGCAACCCCAGACTCCTCCGTGGAAGATACCGAAGTTGATTTTTCTCCTTGGACTATTGTCCATCCTGCGGGATGCACCCGAGACTCCTCCCAGCTCTGTTTCTGAGTGTTTTCTTCCTGGGGTTTAGGGCCCTGTGATCCCGGGTAGCAACCCCAGACTCCTCCAGGGAAGATACCCGAGATGATTTTTCTCTTTGGACAATGCTCCATCCTCTGGGATGCATCTGAGATTCCTCCCAGGCGTCTCCCGCAGACATTTTTCCTGTGGTTTGGGTCCCTGTAAACCTGGGTAGCAACCCCAGACTCCTCCAGGGAAGATACCCGAGATGATTTTTCTCCTGGGACAATGCTACATCCTCTGGGAAGCATCCGAGACTCCTTGCAGGTATGTCCCTGAGTGTTTATTCCGGTGTTTTGGGGCCCTGTGATCCCGGGTAGAAACCCCAGACTCCTCCAGGGAAGATACCCGAGATGATTTTTGTCCTTGGACAATGCTCCATCTTCTGGGATGCATCTGAGATTCCTCCCAGGCGTCTCCCGCAGACATTTTTCCTGTGGTTTGGGTCCCTTTAATCCCGGGTAGCAACCCCAGACTCCTCCAGGAAAGATATCCGGGATCATTTTTCTCCTTGGACAATGCTCCATCCTCTGGGATGCATCCGAGACTTGTCGCAGCTATGTCCCTGAGTCTTTTTTCTCACGGTTTATGGTTCTGTCATCCCAGGTAGCAACCCCAGACTCCTCCAGGGAAGACACCCAATATGATTTTTCTCTCTTGACAGTGGTCCATCCTGCGGGATCTACCCAGAATTCCTCCCAGGCGTCTCCCGCAGAGTTTTCTCCAGTGCTTTAGGGCCCTGTGATCCCGGGTAGCAACCCCAGACTCCTCTAGGGAAGATACCCGAGATGATTTTTCTCCTTGGACAATGCTCCATCCTCTGGGAAGCATCCGAAACTCCTTGCAGGTATGTCCCTGAGTTTTTATTCCGGTGTTTTGGGGCCCTGTGATCCCCAGTAGCAACCCCAGACTTTTCCAGGGAAGATACCCGAGATGATTTTTCTCCTTGGACAATGCTCCATCCTCTGGGAAGCATCCGAGACTCCTTGCAGCTTTTTCCCTGAGTGTTTATTCCGGTGCTTTTGGGCCCTGTCATCCCGGGTAGCAACCCCAGACTCCTCCGTGGAAGATACCGAAGTTGATTTTTCTCCTTGGACTATTGTCCATCCTGCGGGATGCACCCGAGACTCATCCCAGCTCTGTTTCTGAGTGTTTTCTTCCTGGGGTTTAGGGCCCTGTCATCCCGGGTAGCAACCCCAGACTCCTCCAGGGAAGATACCCGAGATGATTTTTCTCTTTGGACAATGCTCCATCCTCTGGGATGCATCTGAGATTCCTCCCAGGCGTCTCCCGCAGACATTTTTCCTGTGGTTTGGGTCCCTGTAAACCTGGGTAGCAACCCCAGACTCCTCCAGGGAAGATACCCGAGATGATTTTTCTCCTGGGACAATGCTACATCCTCTGGGAAGCATCCGAGACTCCTTGCAGGTATGTCCCTGATTGTTTATTCCGGTGTTTTGGGGCCCTGTGATCCCGGGTAGAAACCCCAGACTCCTCCAGGGAAGATACCCGAGATGATTTTTCTCCTTGGACAATGCTCCATCTTCTGGGATGCATCTGAGATTCCTCCCAGGCGTCTCCCGCAGACATTTTTCCTGTGGTTTGGGTCCCTTTAATCCCGGGTAGCAACCCCAGACTCCTCCAGGAAAGATATCCGGGATCATTTTTCTCCTTGGACAATGCTCCATCCTCTGGGATGCATCCGAGACTTGTCGCAGCTATGTCCCTGAGTCTTTTTTCTCACGGTTTATGGTTCTGTCATCCCAGGTAGCAACCCCAGACTCCTCCAGGGAAGACACCCAATATGATTTTTCTCTCTTGACAGTGGTCCATCCTGCAGGATCTACCCAGAATTCCTCCCAGGCGTCTCCCGCAGAGTTTTCTCCAGTGCTTTAGGGCCCTGTGATCCCGGGTAGCAACCCCAGACTCCTCTAGGGAAGATACCCGAGATAATTTTTCTCCTTGGACAATGCTCCATCCTCTGGGAAGCATCCGAAACTCCTTGCAGGTATGTCCCTGAGTTTTTATTCCGGTGTTTTGGGGCCCTGTGATCCCGGGTAGCAACCCCAGACTCCTCCAGGGAAGATACCCGAGATGATTTTTCTCCTTGGGAAGAGCTCCATCCTCTGGGAAGCATCCGAGACTCCTTGCAGCTTTTTCCCTGAGTGTTTATTCCGGTGCTTTTGGGCCCTGTCATGCCGGGTAGCAACCCCAGACTCCTCTGTGAAAGATACCCAAGTTGATTTTTCTCCTTGGACTATTGTCCATCCTGCGGGATGCACCCGAGACTCCTCCCAGCTCTGTTTCTGAGTGTTTTCTTCCTGGGGTTTAGGGCCCTGTGATCCCGGGTAGCAACCCCAGACTCCTCCAGGGAAGATACCCGAGATGATTTTTCTCCTTGGACAATGCTCCATCTACTGGGATGCATCTGAGATTCCTCCCAGGCGTCTCCCGCAGACATTTTTCCTGTGTTTTGGGTCCCTGTAATCCCGGGTAGCAACCCCAGACTCCTCCAGGGAAGATACCCGAGATGAATTTTCTCCTTGGACAAAGCTCCATCCTCTGGGAAGCATCCGAGACTCCTTGCACGTATGTCCCTGAGTATTTATTCTGGTGTTTTGGGGCCCTGTGATCCCGGGTAGCAACCCCAGACTCCTCCAGGGAAGATACCCGAGATGATTTTTCTCCTGGGACAAAGCTCCATCTTCTGGGATGCATCTGAGATTCCTCCCAGGCATCTTCCAGACATTTTTCCTGTGTTTTGGGTCCCTGTAATCCCGGGTAGCAACCCCAGACTCCTCCAGGAAAGATATCCGGGATCATTTTTCTCCTTGGACAATGCTCCATCCTCTGGGATGCATCCGAGACTTGTCGCAGCTATGTCCCTGAGTCTTTTTTCTCACGGTTTATGGTTCTGTCATCCCAGGTAGCAACCCCAGACTCCTCCAGGGAAGACACCCAATATGATTTTTCTCTCTTGACAGTGGTCCATCCTGCGGGATCTACCCAGAATTCCTCCCAGGCATCTCCCGCAGAGTTTTCTCCAGTGCTTTAGGGCCCTGTGATCCCGGGTAGCAACCCCAGACTCCTCTAGGGAAGATACCCGAGATGATTTTTCTCCTTGGACAATGCTCCATCCTCTGGGAAGCATCCGAAACTCCTTGCAGGTATGTCCCTGAGTTTTTATTCCGGTGTTTTGGGGCCCTGTGATCCCGGGTAGCAACCCCAGACTCCTCCAGGGAAGATAACCCGAGATGATTTTTCTCCTTGGGAAGAGCTCCATCCTCTGGGAAGCATCCGAGACTCCTTGCAGCTTTTTCCCTGAGTGTTTATTCCGGTGCTTTTGGGCCCTGTCATGCCGGGTAGCAACCCCAGACTCCTCCGTGAAAGATACCCAAGTTGATTTTTCTCCTTGGACTATTGTCCATCCTGCGGGATGCACCCGAGACTCCTCCCAGCTCTGTTTCTGAGTGTTTTCTTCCTGGGGTTTAGGGCCCTGTGATCCCGGGTAGCAACCCCAGACTCCTCCAGGGAAGATACCCGAGATGATTTTTCTCTTTGGACAATGCTCCATCCTCTGGGATGCATCTGAGATTCCTCCCAGGCGTCTCCCGCAGACATTTTTCCTGTGTTTTGGGTCCCTGTAAACCTGGGTAGCAACCCCAGACTCCTCCAGGGAAGATACCCGAGATGATTTTTCTCCTGGGACAATGCTACATCCTCTGGGAAGCATCCGAAACTTCTTGCAGGTATGTCCCTGAGTTTTTATTCCGGTGTTTTGGGGCTCTGTGATCCCGGGTAGCAACCCCAGACTCCTACAGGGAAGATACCCGACATGATTTTTCTCCTGGGACAATGCTACATCCCCTGGGAAGCATCCGAGACTCCTTGCAGGTATGTCCCTGAGTGTTTATTCCGGTGTTTTGGGGCCCTGTGATCCCGGGTAGCAACCCCAGACTCCTCCAGGGAAGATACCCGAGATGATTTTTCTCCTTGGACAATGCTCCATCTTCTGGGATGCATCTAAGATTCCTTCCAGGCGTCTCCCGCAGACATTTTTCCCGTGGTTTGGGTCTCTTTAATCCCGGGTAGCAACCCCAGACTCCTCCAGGAAAGATATCCGGGATCATTTTTCTCCTTGGACAATGCTCCATCTTCTGGGATGCCTCTGAGATTCCTCCCAGGCGTCTCCCGCAGACATTTTTCCTGTGGTTTGGGTCCCTTTAATCCCGGGTAGCAACCCCAGACTCCTCCAGGGAAGATACCCGAGATGATTTTTCTCCTTGGACAAAGCTCCATCCTCTGGGCTGCATCCGAGACTTGTCGCAGCTATGTCCCTGAGTCTTTTTCTCACGGTTTATGGTTCTGTCATCCCAGGTAGCAACCCCAGACTCCTCCAGGGAAGACACCCAGTATGATTTTTCTCTCTTGACAGTGGTCCATCCTGCGGGATCTACCCAGAATTCCTCCCAGGCGTCTTCCGCAGAGTTTTCTCCAGTGCTTTAGGGCCCTGTGATCCCGGGTAGCAACCCCAGACTCCTCCAGGGAAGATACCCGAGATGATTTTTCTCCTTGGACAATGCTCCATCTTCTGGGATGCATCTGAGATTCCTCCCAGGCGTCTCCCGCAGACATTTTTCCTGTGGTTTGGGTCCCTGTAATCCCGCGTAGCAACCCCAGACTCCTCCAGGGAAGAAAACCCGAAATGATTGTTCTCCTTGGACAATGCTCCATCCTCTGGGAAGCATCCGAGACTCCTTGCAGCTTTTACCCTGAGTGTTTATTCCGGTGCTTTTGGGCCCTGTCATCC
Source organism: Vanellus vanellus (assembly GCF_965231255.1). Lineage (NCBI taxonomy): Eukaryota > Metazoa > Chordata > Aves > Charadriiformes > Charadriidae > Vanellus > Vanellus vanellus. The sequence continues at coordinate 61,127 of NW_028127779.1, forward strand.
CGGGTAGCAACCCCAGACTCCTCCGTGGAAGATACCCAAGTTGATTTTTCTCCTTGGACTATTGTCCATCCTGCGGGATGCACCCGAGACTCCTCCCAGCTCTGTTTCTGAGTGTTTTCTTCCTGGGGTTTAGGGCCCTGTGATCCCGGGTAGCAACCCCAGACTCCTCCGTGGAAGATATCTGAGATAATTTTTCTCCTTGGACAAAGCTCCATCCTCTGGGATGCATCTGAGATTCCTCCCAGGCGTCTCCCGCAGACATTTTTCCTGTGTTTTGGGTCCCTGTAATCCCGGGTAGCAACCCCAGACTCCTCCAGGGAAGATACCCGAGATGATTTTTCTCCTTGGACAATGCTCCATCTTCTGGGATGCATCTGAGATTCCTCCCAGGCGTCTCCCGCAGACATTTTTCCTGTGTTTTGGGTCCCTGTAATCCCGGGTAGCAACCCCAGACTCCTCCAGGGAAGATACCCGAGATGATTTTTCGCCTGGGACAAAGCTCCATCTTCTGGGATGCATCTGAGATTCCTCCCAGGCATCTCCCGCAAATATTTTTCCTGTGGTTTGGGTCCCTGTAATCCCGGGTAGCAACCCCAGACTCCTCCAGGGAAGATACCCGAGATGATTTTTCTCCTTGGACAATGCTCCATGTTCTGGGATACATCTGAGATTCCTCCCAGGCGTCTCCCGCAGACATTTTTCCTGTGGTTTGGGTCCCTGTAATCCCGGGTAGCAACCCCAGACTCCTCCAGGGAAGATACCCGAGATGATTTTTCTCCTTGATAATTCTCCATCCTCTGGGATGCATCCGAGACTTGTCGCAGCTATGTCCCTGAGTCTTTTTTCTCGCGGTTTAGGGTTCTGTCATCCCAGGTAGCAACCCCAGACTCCTCCAGGGAAGACACCCAATATGATTTTTCTCTCTTGACAGTGGTCCATCCTACGAGATCTACCCAGAATTCTTCCCAGGCGTCTCCCGCAGAGTTTTCTCCAGTGCTTTAGGGCCCTGTGATCCCGGGTAGCAACCCCAGACTCCTCCAGGGAAGATACCCGAGATGATTTTTCTCCTTGGACAATGCTCCATCTTCTGGGATGCATCTGAGATTCCTCCCAGGCATCTCCCACAGACATTTTTCCTGTGGTTTGGGTCCCTGTAATCCCGGGTAGCAACCCCAGACTCCTCCAGGGAAGATACCCGAGATGATTTTTCACCTTGGACAATGCTCCATCCTCTGGGAAGCATCCGAGACTCCTTGCAGGTATGTCCCTGAGTGTTTATTCCGGTGCTTTTGGGGCCCTTTCATCCCAGGTAGCAATCCCAGACTCCTCCAGGGAAGACACCCAATATGATTTTTCTCTCTTGACAGTGGTCCATCCTGCGGGATCTACCCAGAATTCCTCCCAGGCGTCTTCCGCAGAGTTTTCTCCAGTGCTTTAGGGCCCTGTGATCCCGGGTAGCAACCCCAGACTCCTCCAGGGAAGATAACCCGAAATGATTTTTCTCCTTGGACAATGCTCCATCCTCTGGGAAGCATCCGAGACTCCTTGCAGCTTTTTCCCTGAGTGTTTATTCCGGTGCTTTTGGGCCCTGTCATCCCGGGTAGCAACCCCAGACTCCTCCGTGGAAGATACCGAAGTTGATTTTTCTCCTTGGACTATTGTCCATCCTGCGGGATGCACCCGAGACTCCTCCCAGCTCTGTTTCTGAGTGTTTTCTTCCTGGGGTTTAGGGCCCTGTGATCCCGGGTAGCAACCCCAGACTCCTCCAGGGAAGATACCCGAGATGATTTTTCTCTTTGGACAATGCTCCATCCTCTGGGATGCATCTGAGATTCCTCCCAGGCGTCTCCCGCAGACATTTTTCCTGTGGTTTGGGTCCCTGTAAACCTGGGTAGCAACCCCAGACTCCTCCAGGGAAGATACCCGAGATGATTTTTCTCCTGGGACAATGCTACATCCTCTGGGAAGCATCCGAGACTCCTTGCAGGTATGTCCCTGAGTGTTTATTCCGGTGTTTTGGGGCCCTGTGATCCCGGGTAGAAACCCCAGACTCCTCCAGGGAAGATACCCGAGATGATTTTTGTCCTTGGACAATGCTCCATCTTCTGGGATGCATCTGAGATTCCTCCCAGGCGTCTCCCGCAGACATTTTTCCTGTGGTTTGGGTCCCTTTAATCCCGGGTAGCAACCCCAGACTCCTCCAGGAAAGATATCCGGGATCATTTTTCTCCTTGGACAATGCTCCATCCTCTGGGATGCATCCGAGACTTGTCGCAGCTATGTCCCTGAGTCTTTTTTCTCACGGTTTATGGTTCTGTCATCCCAGGTAGCAACCCCAGACTCCTCCAGGGAAGACACCCAATATGATTTTTCTCTCTTGACAGTGGTCCATCCTGCGGGATCTACCCAGAATTCCTCCCAGGCGTCTCCCGCAGAGTTTTCTCCAGTGCTTTAGGGCCCTGTGATCCCGGGTAGCAACCCCAGACTCCTCTAGGGAAGATACCCGAGATGATTTTTCTCCTTGGACAATGCTCCATCCTCTGGGAAGCATCCGAAACTCCTTGCAGGTATGTCCCTGAGTTTTTATTCCGGTGTTTTGGGGCCCTGTGATCCCCAGTAGCAACCCCAGACTTTTCCAGGGAAGATACCCGAGATGATTTTTCTCCTTGGACAATGCTCCATCCTCTGGGAAGCATCCGAGACTCCTTGCAGCTTTTTCCCTGAGTGTTTATTCCGGTGCTTTTGGGCCCTGTCATCCCGGGTAGCAACCCCAGACTCCTCCGTGGAAGATACCGAAGTTGATTTTTCTCCTTGGACTATTGTCCATCCTGCGGGATGCACCCGAGACTCATCCCAGCTCTGTTTCTGAGTGTTTTCTTCCTGGGGTTTAGGGCCCTGTCATCCCGGGTAGCAACCCCAGACTCCTCCAGGGAAGATACCCGAGATGATTTTTCTCTTTGGACAATGCTCCATCCTCTGGGATGCATCTGAGATTCCTCCCAGGCGTCTCCCGCAGACATTTTTCCTGTGGTTTGGGTCCCTGTAAACCTGGGTAGCAACCCCAGACTCCTCCAGGGAAGATACCCGAGATGATTTTTCTCCTGGGACAATGCTACATCCTCTGGGAAGCATCCGAGACTCCTTGCAGGTATGTCCCTGATTGTTTATTCCGGTGTTTTGGGGCCCTGTGATCCCGGGTAGAAACCCCAGACTCCTCCAGGGAAGATACCCGAGATGATTTTTCTCCTTGGACAATGCTCCATCTTCTGGGATGCATCTGAGATTCCTCCCAGGCGTCTCCCGCAGACATTTTTCCTGTGGTTTGGGTCCCTTTAATCCCGGGTAGCAACCCCAGACTCCTCCAGGAAAGATATCCGGGATCATTTTTCTCCTTGGACAATGCTCCATCCTCTGGGATGCATCCGAGACTTGTCGCAGCTATGTCCCTGAGTCTTTTTTCTCACGGTTTATGGTTCTGTCATCCCAGGTAGCAACCCCAGACTCCTCCAGGGAAGACACCCAATATGATTTTTCTCTCTTGACAGTGGTCCATCCTGCAGGATCTACCCAGAATTCCTCCCAGGCGTCTCCCGCAGAGTTTTCTCCAGTGCTTTAGGGCCCTGTGATCCCGGGTAGCAACCCCAGACTCCTCTAGGGAAGATACCCGAGATAATTTTTCTCCTTGGACAATGCTCCATCCTCTGGGAAGCATCCGAAACTCCTTGCAGGTATGTCCCTGAGTTTTTATTCCGGTGTTTTGGGGCCCTGTGATCCCGGGTAGCAACCCCAGACTCCTCCAGGGAAGATACCCGAGATGATTTTTCTCCTTGGGAAGAGCTCCATCCTCTGGGAAGCATCCGAGACTCCTTGCAGCTTTTTCCCTGAGTGTTTATTCCGGTGCTTTTGGGCCCTGTCATGCCGGGTAGCAACCCCAGACTCCTCCGTGAAAGATACCCAAGTTGATTTTTCTCCTTGGACTATTGTCCATCCTGCGGGATGCACCCGAGACTCCTCCCAGCTCTGTTTCTGAGTGTTTTCTTCCTGGGGTTTAGGGCCCTGTGATCCCGGGTAGCAACCCCAGACTCCTCCAGGGAAGATACCCGAGATGATTTTTCTCCTTGGACAATGCTCCATCTACTGGGATGCATCTGAGATTCCTCCCAGGCGTCTCCCGCAGACATTTTTCCTGTGTTTTGGGTCCCTGTAATCCCGGGTAGCAACCCCAGACTCCTCCAGGGAAGATACCCGAGATGAATTTTCTCCTTGGACAAAGCTCCATCCTCTGGGAAGCATCCGAGACTCCTTGCACGTATGTCCCTGAGTATTTATTCTGGTGTTTTGGGGCCCTGTGATCCCGGGTAGCAACCCCAGACTCCTCCAGGGAAGATACCCGAGATGATTTTTCTCCTGGGACAAAGCTCCATCTTCTGGGATGCATCTGAGATTCCTCCCAGGCATCTTCCAGACATTTTTCCTGTGTTTTGGGTCCCTGTAATCCCGGGTAGCAACCCCAGACTCCTCCAGGAAAGATATCCGGGATCATTTTTCTCCTTGGACAATGCTCCATCCTCTGGGATGCATCCGAGACTTGTCGCAGCTATGTCCCTGAGTCTTTTTTCTCACGGTTTATGGTTCTGTCATCCCAGGTAGCAACCCCAGACTCCTCCAGGGAAGACACCCAATATGATTTTTCTCTCTTGACAGTGGTCCATCCTGCGGGATCTACCCAGAATTCCTCCCAGGCATCTCCCGCAGAGTTTTCTCCAGTGCTTTAGGGCCCTGTGATCCCGGGTAGCAACCCCAGACTCCTCTAGGGAAGATACCCGAGATGATTTTTCTCCTTGGACAATGCTCCATCCTCTGGGAAGCATCCGAAACTCCTTGCAGGTATGTCCCTGAGTTTTTATTCCGGTGTTTTGGGGCCCTGTGATCCCCAGTAGCAACCCCAGACTTTTCCAGGGAAGATACCCGAGATGATTTTTCTCCTTGGACAATGCTCCATCCTCTGGGAAGCATCCGAGACTCCTTGCAGCTTTTTCCCTGAGTGTTTATTCCGGTGCTTTTGGGCCCTGTCATCCCGGGTAGCAACCCCAGACTCCTCCGTGGAAGATACCGAAGTTGATTTTTCTCCTTGGACTATTGTCCATCCTGCGGGATGCACCCGAGACTCCTCCCAGCTCTGTTTCTGAGTGTTTTCTTCCTGGGGTTTAGGGCCCTGTCATCCCGGGTAGCAACCCCAGACTCCTCCAGGGAAGATACCCGAGATGATTTTTCTCTTTGGACAATGCTCCATCCTCTGGGATGCATCTGAGATTCCTCCCAGGCGTCTCCCGCAGACATTTTTCCTGTGGTTTGGGTCCCTGTAAACCTGGGTAGCAACCCCAGACTCCTCCAGGGAAGATACCCGAGATGATTTTTCTCCTGGGACAATGCTCCATCCTCTGGGAAGCATCCGAGACTCCTTGCAGGTATGTCCCTGAGTGTTTATTCCGGTGTTTTGGCGCCCTGTGATCCCGGGTAGAAACCCCAGACTCCTCCAGGGAAGATACCCGAGATGATTTTTCTCCTTGGACAATGCTCCATCTTCTGGGATGCATCTGAGATTCCTCCCAGGCGTCTCCCGCAGACATTTTTCCTGTGGTTTGGGTCCCTTTAATCCCGGGTAGCAACCCCAGACTCCTCCAGGAAAGATATCCGGGATCATTTTTCTCCTTGGACAATGCTCCATCCTCTGGGATGCATCCGAGACTTGTCGCAGCTATGTCCCTGAGTCTTTTTTCTCACGGTTTATGGTTCTGTCATCCCAGGTAGCAACCCCAGACTCCTCCAGGGAAGACACCCAATATGATTTTTCTCTCTTGACAGTGGTCCATCCTGCAGGATCTACCCAGAATTCCTCCCAGGCGTCTCCCGCAGAGTTTTCTCCAGTGCTTTAGGGCCCTGTGATCCCGGGTAGCAACCCCAGACTCCTCTAGGGAAGATACCCGAGATAATTTTTCTCCTTGGACAATGCTCCATCCTCTGGGAAGCATCCGAAACTCCTTGCAGGTATGTCCCTGAGTTTTTATTCCGGTGTTTTGGGGCCCTGTGATCCCGGGTAGCAACCCCAGACTCCTCCAGGGAAGATACCCGAGATGATTTTTCTCCTTGGGAAGAGCTCCATCCTCTGGGAAGCATCCGAGACTCCTTGCAGCTTTTTCCCTGAGTGTTTATTCCGGTGCTTTTGGGCCCTGTCATGCCGGGTAGCAACCCCAGACTCCTCCGTGAAAGATACCCAAGTTGATTTTTCTCCTTGGACTATTGTCCATCCTGCGGGATGCACCCGAGACTCCTCCCAGCTCTGTTTCTGAGTGTTTTCTTCCTGGGGTTTAGGGCCCTGTGATCCCGGGTAGCAACCCCAGACTCCTCCAGGGAAGATACCCGAGATGATTTTTCTCTTTGGACAATGCTCCATCCTCTGGGATGCATCTGAGATTCCTCCCAGGCGTCTCCCGCAGACATTTTTCCTGTGTTTTGGGTCCCTGTAAACCTGGGTAGCAACCCCAGACTCCTCCAGGGAAGATACCCGAGATGATTTTTCTCCTGGGACAATGCTACATCCTGTGGGAAGCATCCGAAACTTCTTGCAGGTATGTCCCTGAGTTTTTATTCCGGTGTTTTGGGGCTCTGTGATCCCGGGTAGCAACCCCAGACTCCTACAGGGAAGATACCCGACATGATTTTTCTCCTGGGACAATGCTACATCCTCTGGGAAGCATCCGAGACTCCTTGCAGGTATGTCCCTGAGTGTTTATTCCGGTGTTTTGGGGCCCTGTGATCCCGGGTAGCAACCCCAGACTCCTCCAGGGAAGATACCCGAGATGATTTTTCTCCTTGGACAATGCTCCATCTTCTGGGATGCATCTAAGATTCCTTCCAGGCGTCTCCCGCAGACATTTTTCCCGTGGTTTGGGTCTCTTTAATCCCGGGTAGCAACCCCAGACTCCTCCAGGAAAGATATCCGGGATCATTTTTCTCCTTGGACAATGCTCCATCTTCTGGGATGCCTCTGAGATTCCTCCCAGGCGTCTCCCGCAGACATTTTTCCTGTGGTTTGGGTCCCTTTAATCCCGGGTAGCAACCCCAGACTCCTCCAGGGAAGATACCCGAGATGATTTTTCTCCTTGGACAAAGCTCCATCCTCTGGGCTGCATCCGAGACTTGTCGCAGCTATGTCCCTGAGTCTTTTTCTCACGGTTTATGGTTCTGTCATCCCAGGTAGCAACCCCAGACTCCTCCAGGGAAGACACCCAGTATGATTTTTCTCTCTTGACAGTGGTCCATCCTGCGGGATCTACCCAGAATTCCTCCCAGGCGTCTTCCGCAGAGTTTTCTCCAGTGCTTTAGGGCCCTGTGATCCCGGGTAGCAACCCCAGACTCCTCCAGGGAAGATACCCGAGATGATTTTTCTCCTTGGACAATGCTCCATCCTCTGGGAAGCATCCGAGACTCCTTGCAGGTATGTCCCTGAGTGTTTATTCCGGTGCTTTTGGGCCCTGTGATCCCGGGTAGCAACCCTAGACTCCTCCGTGGAAGATACCCAAGTTGATTTTTCTCCTTGGACTATTGTCCATCCTGCGGGATGCACCCGAGACTCCTCCCAGCTCTGTTTCTGAGTGTTTTCTTCCTGGGGTTTAGGGCCCTGTGATCCCGGGTAGCAACCCCAGACTCCTCCAGGAAAGATACCCGAGATGATTTTTCTCCTTGGACAATGCTCCATCTACTGGGATGCATCTGAGATTCCTCCCAGGCGTCTCCCGCAGACATTTTTCCTGTGTTTTGGGTCCCTGTAATCCCGGGTAGCAACCCCAGACTCCTCCAGGGAAGATACCCGAGATGAATTTTCTCCTTGGACAAAGCTCCATCCTCTGGGAAGCATCCGAGACTCCTTGCACGTATGTCCCTGAGTATTTATTCTGGTGTTTTGGGGCCCTGTGATCCCGGGTAGCAACCCCAGACTCCTCCAGGGAAGATACCCGAGATGATTTTTCTCCTGGGACAAAGCTCCATCTTCTGGGATGCATCTGAGATTCCTCCCAGGCATCTCCCAGACATTTTTCCTGTGTTTTGGGTCCCTGTAATCCCGGGTAGCAACCCCAGACTCCTCCAGGAAAGATATCCGGGATCATTTTTCTCCTTGGACAATGCTCCATCCTCTGGGATGCATCCGAGTCTTGTCGCAGCTATGTCCCTGAGTCTTTTTTCTCACGGTTTATGGTTCTGTCATCCCAGGTAGCAACCCCAGACTCCTCCAGGGAAGACACCCAATATGATTTTTCTCTCTTGACAGTGGTCCATCCTGCGGGATCTACCCAGAATTCCTCCCAGGCGTCTCCCGCAGAGTTTTCTCCAGTGCTTTAGGGCCCTGTGATCCCGGGTAGCAACCCCAGACTCCTCTAGGGAAGATACCCGAGATGATTTTTCTCCTTGGACAATGCTCCATCCTCTGGGAAGCATCCGAAACTCCTTGCAGGTATGTCCCTGAGTTTTTATTCCGGTGTTTTGGGGCCCTGTGATCCCCAGTAGCAACCCCAGACTTTTCCAGGGAAGATACCCGAGATGATTTTTCTCCTTGGACAATGCTCCATCCTCTGGGAAGCATCCGAGACTCCTTGCAGCTTTTTCCCTGAGTGTTTATTCCGGTGCTTTTGGGCCCTGTCATCCCGGGTAGCAACCCCAGACTCCTCCGTGGAAGATACCGAAGTTGATTTTTCTCCTTGGACTATTGTCCATCCTGCGGGATGCACCCGAGACTCCTCCCAGCTCTGTTTCTGAGTGTTTTCTTCCTGGGGTTTAGGGCCCTGTGATGCCGGGTAGCAACCCCAGACTCCTCCAGGGAAGATACCCGAGATGATTTTTCTCTTTGGACAATGCTCCATCCTCTGGGATGCATCTGAGATTCCTCCCAGGCGTCTCCCGCAGACATTTTTCCTGTGGTTTGGGTCCCTGTAAACCTGGGTAGCAACCCCAGACTCCTCCAGGGAAGATACCCGAGATGATTTTTCTCCTGGGACAATGCTACATCCTCTGGGAAGCATCCGAGACTCCTTGCAGGTATGTCCCTGAGTGTTTATTCCGGTGTTTTGGCGCCCTGTGATCCCGGGTAGAAACCCCAGACTCCTCCAGGGAAGATACCCGAGATGATTTTTCTCCTTGGACAATGCTCCATCTTCTGGGATGCATCTGAGATTCCTCCCAGGCGTCTCCCGCAGACATTTTTCCTGTGGTTTGGGTCCCTTTAATCCCGGGTAGCAACCCCAGACTCCTCCAGGAAAGATATCCGGGATCATTTTTCTCCTTGGACAATGCTCCATCCTCTGGGATGCATCCGAGACTTGTCGCAGCTATGTCCCTGAGTCTTTTTTCTCACGGTTTATGGTTCTGTCATCCCAGGTAGCAACCCCAGACTCCTCCAGGGAAGACACCCAATATGATTTTTCTCTCTTGACAGTGGTCCATCCTGCAGGATCTACCCAGAATTCCTCCCAGGCGTCTCCCGCAGAGTTTTCTCCAGTGCTTTAGGGCCCTGTGATCCCGGGTAGCAACCCCAGACTCCTCTAGGGAAGATACCCGAGATAATTTTTCTCCTTGGACAATGCTCCATCCTCTGGGAAGCATCCGAAACTCCTTGCAGGTATGTCCCTGAGTTTTTATTCCGGTGTTTTGGGGCCCTGTGATCCCGGGTAGCAACCCCAGACTCCTCCAGGGAAGATACCCGAGATGATTTTTCTCCTTGGGAAGAGCTCCATCCTCTGGGAAGCATCCGAGACTCCTTGCAGCTTTTTCCCTGAGTGTTTATTCCGGTGCTTTTGGGCCCTGTCATCCCGGGTAGCAACCCCAGACTCCTCCGTGAAAGATACCCAAGTTGATTTTTCTCCTTGGACTATTGTCCATCCTGCGGGATGCACCCGAGACTCCTCCCAGCTCTGTTTCTGAGTGTTTTCTTCCTGGGGTTTAGGGCCCTGTGATCCCGGGTAGCAACCCCAGACTCCTCCAGGGAAGATACCCGAGATGATTTTTCTCTTTGGACAATGCTCCATCCTCTGGGATGCATCTGAGATTCCTCCCAGGCGTCTCCCGCAGACATTTTTCCTGTGTTTTGGGTCCCTTTAAACCTGGGTAGCAACCCCAGACTCCTCCAGGGAAGATACCCGAGATGATTTTTCTCCTGGGACAATGCTACATCCTCTGGGAAGCATCCGAAACTTCTTGCAGGTATGTCCCTGAGTTTTTATTCCGGTGTTTTGGGGCTCTGTGATCCCGGGTAGCAACCCCAGACTCCTACAGGGAAGATACCCGACATGATTTTTCTCCTGGGACAATGCTACATCCTCTGGGAAGCATCCGAGACTCCTTGCAGGTATGTCCCTGAGTGTTTATTCCGGTGTTTTAGGGCCCTGTGATCCCGGGTAGCAACCCCAGACTCCTCCAGGGAAGATACCCGAGATGATTTTTCTCCTTGGACAAAGCTCCATCCTCTGGGCTGCATCCGAGACTTGTCGCAGCTATGTCCCTGAGTCTTTTTCTCACGGTTTATGGTTCTGTCATCCCAGGTAGCAACCCCAGACTCCTCCAGGGAAGACACCCAATATGATTTTTCTCTCTTGACAGTGGTCCATCCTGCGGGATCTACCCAGAATTCCTCCCAGGCGTCTCCCGCAGAGTTTTCTCCAGTGCTTTAGGGCCCTGTGATCCCGGGTAGCAACCCCAGACTCCTCCAGGGAAGATACCCGAGATGATTTTTCTCCTTGGACAATGCGCCATCCTCTGGGAAGCATCCGAGACTCCTTGCAGGTATGTCCCTGAGTGTTTATTCCGGTGCTTTTGGGCCCTGTGATCCCGGGTAGCAACCCTAGACTCCTCCGTGGAAGATACCCAAGTTGATTTTTCTCCTTGGACTATTGTCCATCCTGCGGGATGCACCCGAGACTCCTCCCAGCTCTGTTTCTGAGTGTTTTCTTCCTGGGGTTTAGGGCCCTGTGATCCCGGGTAGCAACCCCAGACTCCTCCAGTGAAGATACCCGAGATGATTTTTCTCTTTGGACAATGCTCCATCCTCTGGGATGCATCTGAGATTCCTCCCAGGCGTCTCCCGCAGACATTTTTCCTGTGGTTTGGGTCCCTGTAAACCTGGGTAGCAACCCCAGACTCCTCCAGGGAAGATACCCGAGATGATTTTTCTCCTGGGACAATGCTACATCCTCTGGGAAGCATCCGAGACTCCTTGCAGGTATGTCCCTGAGTGTTTATTCCGGTGTTTTGGGGCCCTGTGATCCCGGGTAGAAACCCCAGACTCTTCCAGGGAAGATACCCGAGATGATTTTTCTCCTTGGACAATGCTCCATCTTCTGGGATGCATCTGAGATTCCTTCCAGGCATCTCCCGCAGACATTTTTCCCGTGGTTTGGGTCCCTTTAATCCCGGGTAGCAACCCCAGACTCCTCCAGGGAAGATACCCGAGATGATTTTTCTCCTTGGACAAAGCTCCATCCTCTGGGCTGCATCCGAGACTTGTCGCAGCTATGTCCCTGAGTCTTTTTCTCACGGTTTATGGTTCTGTCATCCCAGGTAGCAACCCCAGACTCCTCCAGGGAAGACACCCAATATGATTTTTCTCTCTTGACAGTGGTCCATCCTGCGGGATCTACCCAGAATTCCTCCCAGGCGTCTCCCGCAGAGTTTTCTCCAGTGCTTTAGGGCCCTGTGATCCCGGGTAGCAACCCCAGACTCCTCCAGGGAAGATACCCGAGATGATTTTTCTCCTTGGACAATGCTCCATCCTCTGGGAAGCATCCGAGACTCCTTGCAGCTTTTTCCCTGAGTGTTTATTCCGGT
>NW_028127778.1:0-55665 GCF_965231255.1 Vanellus vanellus
AGTGAGAACCAGCATTACTTTTCCCCGCTGGCACCTTTGCTGTGGCAGCAAAAGCTGGACGTTTGTCTTTTTTGCTCCGGAGGCTGCCGAAAGCGAAAACAGGTGCTTTTGAGGATGGAGTCCGCAGGAAAGCAGAGAGGGCCAAATTGTCTGGGGCATTTGAAAAGGTTCCAGAGGCAGTGAGAACCAGCATTACTTTTCCCCGCTGGCACCTTTGCTGTGGCAGCAAAAGCTGGACGTTTGTCTTTTTTGCTCCGGAGGCTGCCGAAAGCGAAAACAGGTGCTTTTGAGGATGGAGTCCGCAGGAAAGCAGAGAGGGCCAAATTGTCTTTGGCATTTAAAGAGGTTCCAGGAGGCAGTGAGGACCAGCATTACTTTTCCCCGCTGGCACCTTTGCTGTGGCAGCAAAAGCTGGACGTTTGTCTTTTTTGCTCCGGAGGCTGCCGAAAGCGAAAACAGGTGCTTTTGAGGATGGAGTCCGCAGGAAAGCAGAGAGGGCCAAATTGTCTGTGGCATTTGAAAGGGTTCCAGGAGGCAGTGAGAACGAACATTACTTTTCCCCGCTGGCACCTTTGCTGTGGCAGCAAAAGCTGGACGTTTGTCTTTTTTGCTCCGGAGGCTGCCGAAAGCGAAAATAGGTTCTTTTGAGGATGGAGTCCGCAGGAAAGCAGAGAGGGCCAAATTGTCTGTGGCATTTGAAAGGGTTCCAGGAGGCAGTGAGAACCAGCATTACTTTTCCCCGCTGGCACCTTTGCTGTGGCAGCAAAAGCTGGACGTTTGTCTTTTTTGCTCCGGAGGCTGCCGAAAGCGAAAACAGGTGCTTTTGAGGATGGAGTCCGCAGGAAAGCAGAGAGGGCCAAATTGTCTGTGGCATTTGAAAGGGTTCCAGGAGGCAGTGAGAACCAGCATTACTTTTCCCCGCTGGCACCTTTGCTGTGGCAGCAAAAGCTGGACGTTTGTCTTTTTTGCTCCGGAGGCTGCCGAAAGCGAAAACAGGTGCTTTTGAGGATGGAGTCCGCAGGAAAGCAGAGAGGGCCAAATTGTCTGTGGCATTTGAAAGGGTTCCAGGAGGCAGTGAGAACCAGCATTACTTTTCCCCGCTGGCACCTTTGCTGTGGCAGCAAAAGCTGGACGTTTGTCTTTTTTGCTCCGGAGGCTGCCGAAAGCGAAAACAGGTGCTTTTGATGATGGAGTCCGCAGGAAAGCAGAGAGGGCCAAATTGTCTTTGGCATTTAAAGAGGTTCCAGGAGGCAGTGAGGACCAGCATTACTTTTCCCCGCTGGCACCTTTGCTGCGGCAGCAAATGCTGGACGTTTGTCTTTTTACCACCAGAGGGCGCCGAAAGTGAAAAAAGGCGCTTTTGAGGATAGAGTCCGCAGGAAAGCAGAGAGGGCCAAATTGTCTGTGGCATTTGATAGGGTTCCAGGAGGCAGTGAGAACCAGCATTACTTTTCTCCGCTGGCACCTTTGCTGTGGCAGCAAAAGCTGGACGTTTGTCTTTTTTGCTCCGGAGGCTGCCGAAAGCGAAAACAGCTGCTTTTGAGGATGGAGTCCGCAGTAAAGCAGAGAGGGCCAAATTGTCTGTGGCATTTGAAAGGGTTCCAGGAGGCAGTGAGAACCAGCATTACTTTTCCCCGCTGGCACCTTTGCTGTGGCAGCAAAAGCTGGACGTTTGTCTTTTTTGCTCCGGAGGCTGCCGAAAGCGAAAACAGCTGCTTTTGAGGATGGAGTCCGCAGCAAAGCAGAGAGGGCCAAATTGTCTGGGGCATTTGAAAGGGTTCCAGGAGGCAGTGACAACCAGCATTACTTTTCCCCGCTGGCACCTTTGCTGTGGCAGCAAAAGCTGGACGTTTGTCTTTTTTGCTCCGGAGGCTGCCGAAAGCGAAAACAGGTGCTTTTGATGATGGAGTCCGCAGGAAAGCAGAGAGGGCCAAATTGTCTTTGGCATTTAAAGAGGTTCCAGGAGGCAGTGAGGACCAGCATTACTTTTCCCCGCTGGCACCTTTGCTGCGGCAGCAAAAGCTGGACGTTTGTCTTTTTACCACCGGATGGCGCCGAAAGTGAAAAAAGGCGCTTTTGAGGATAGAGTCCGCAGGAAAGCAGAGAGGGCCAAATTGTCTGGGGCATTTGAAAGGGTTCCAGGAGGCAGTGAGAACCAGCATTACTTTTCCCCGCTGCCACCTTTGCTGTGGCAGCAAAATCTGGACGTTTGTCTTTTTTGCTCCGGAGGCTACCGAAAGCGAAAACAGGTGCTTTTGATGATGGAGTCCGCAGGAAAGCAGAGAGGGCCAAAATTGTCTTTGGCATTTAAAGAGGTTCCAGGAGGCAGTGAGAACCAGCATTACTTTTCCCCGCTGGCACCTTTGCTGCGGCAGCAAAAGCTGGACGTTTGTCTTTTTACCACCGGAGGGCGCCGAAAGTGAAAAAAGGCGCTTTTGAGGATAGAGTCCGCAGGAAAGCAGAGAGGGCCAAATTGTCTGTGGCATTTGAAAGGGTTCCAGGAGGCAGTGACAACCAGCATTACTTTTCCCCGTTGGCACCTTTGCTGTGGCAGCAAAAGCTGGACGTTTGTCTTTTTTGCTCCGGAGGCTGCTGAAAGCGAAAACAGGTGCTTTTGATGATGGAGTCCGCAGGAAAGCAGAAAGGGCCAAATTGTCTTTGGCATTTAAAGAGGTTCCAGGAGGCAGTGAGGACCAGCATTACTTTTCCGCGCTGGCACCTTTGCTGCGGCAGCAAAAGCTGGACGTTTGTCTTTTTACCACCAGAGGGCGCTGAAAGTGAAAAAAGGCGCTTTTGAGGATAGAGTCCGCAGGAAAGCAGAGAGGGCCAAATTGTCTGTGGCATTTGAAAGGGTTCCAGGAGGCAGTGAGAACCAGCATTACTTTTCCCCGCTGGCACCTTTTGCTGCGGCAGCAAAAGCTGGACGTTTGTCTTTTACCACCAGAGGGCGCCGAAAGTGAAAAAAGGCGCTTTCGAGGATAGAGTCCGCAGGAAAGCAGAGAGGGCCAAATTGTCTGTGGCATTTGAAAGGGTTCCAGGAGGCAGTGAGAACCAGCATTACTTTTCCCCGCTGGCACCTTTGCTGTGGCAGCAAAATCTGGACGTTTGTCTTTTTGCTCCGGAGGTTGCCGAAAGCGAAAACAGGTGCTTTTGAGGATGGAGTCCGCAGGAAAGCAGAGAGGGCCAAATTGTCTGTGGCATTTGAAAGGGTTCCAGGAGGCAGTGAGAACCAGCATTACTTTTCCCGCTGGCACCTTTGCTGTGGCAGCAAAAGCTGGACGTTTGTCTTTTTTGCTCCGGAGGCTGCCGAAAGCGAAAACAGGTGCTTTTGAGGATGGAGTCCGCAGGAAAGCAGAGAGGGCCAAATTGTCTTTGGCATTTAAAGAGGTTCCAGGAGGCAGTGAGGACCAGCATTACTTTTCCCCGCTGGCACCTTTGCTGCGGCAGCAAAAGCTGGACGTTTGTCTTTTTACCACCGGATGGCGCCGAAAGTAGAAAAAAGGCGCTTTTGAGGATGGAGTCCGCAGGAAAGCAGAGAGGGCCAAATTGTCTGGGGCATTTGAAAGGGTTCCAGGAGGCAGTGAGAACCAGCATTACTTTTCCCCGCTGGCACCTTTGCTGTGGCAGCAAAAGCTGGACGTTTGTCTTTTTTGCTCCGGAGGCTGCCGAAAGCGAAAACAGGTGCTTTTGAGGATGGAGTCCGCAGGAAAGCAGAGAGGGCCAAATTGTCTGGGGCATTTAAAAAGGTTCCAGAGGCAGTGAGGACCAGCATTACTTTTCCCCGCTGGCACCTTTGCTGTGGCAGCAAAAGCTGGACGTTTGTCTTTTTTGCTCCGGAGGCTGCCGAAAGCGAAAACAGGTGCTTTTGATGATGGAGTCCGCAGGAAAGCAGAGAGGGCCAAATTGTCTTTGGCATTTAAAGAGGTTCCAGGAGGCAGTGAGGACCAGCATTACTTTTTCCCGCTGGCACCTTTGCTGCGGCAGCAAAAGCTGGACGTTTGTCTTTTTTGCTCCGGAGGCTGCCGAAAGCGAAAACAGGTGCTTTTGAGGATGGAGTCCGCAGGAAAGCAGAGAGGGCCAAATTGTCTGTGGCATTTGAAAGGGTTCCAGGAGGCAGTGAGAACGAACATTACTTTTCCCCACTGGCACCTTTGCTGTGGCAGCAAAAGCTGGACGTTTGTCTTTTTTGCTCCGGAGGCTGCCGAAAGCGAAAATAGGTTCTTTTGAGGATGGAGTCCGCAGGAAAGCAGAGAGGGCCAAATTGTCTGGGGCATTTGAAAGGGTTCCAGGAGGCAGTGAGAACCAGCATTACTTTTCCCCGCTGGCACCTTTGCTGTGGCAGCAAAAGCTGGACGTTTGTCTTTTTTGCTCCGGAGGCTGCCGAAAGCGAAAATAGGTTCTTTTGAGGATGGAGTCCGCAGGAAAGCAGAGAGGGCCAAATTGTCTGGGCATTTGAAAGGGTTCCAGGAGGCAGTGAGAACCAGCATTACTTTTCCCCGCTGGCACCTTTGCTGTGGCAGCAAAAGCTGGACGTTTGTCTTTTTTGCTCGGAGGCTGCCGAAAGCGAAAATAGGTTCTTTTGAGGATGGAGTCCGCAGGAAAGCAGAGAGGGCCAAATTGTCTGTGGCATTTGAAAGGGTTCCAGGAGGCAGTGACAACCAGCATTACTTTTCCCCGCTGGCACCTTTGCTGTGGCAGCAAAAGCTGGACGTTTGTCTTTTTGCTCCGGAGGCTGCCGAAAGCGAAAACAGGTGCTTTTGATGATGGAGTCCGCAGGAAAGCAGAGGGGCCAAATTGTCTTTGGCATTTAAAGAGGTTCCAGGAGGCAGTGAGGACCAGCATTACTTTTCCCCGCTGGCACCTTTGCTGCGGCAGCAAATGCTGGACGTTTGTCTTTTTTACCACCAGAGGGCGCCGAAAGTGAAAAAAGGCGCTTTTGAGGATAGAGTCCGCAGGAAAGCAGAGAGGGCCAAATTGTCTGTGGCATTTGATAGGGTTCCAGGAGGCAGTGAGAACCAGCATTACTTTTCTCCGCTGGCACCTTTGGCTGTGGCAGCAAAAGCTGGACGTTTGTCTTTTTTGCTCCGGAGGCTGCCGAAAGCGAAAACAGCTGCTTTTGAGGATGGAGTCCGCAGTAAAGCAGAGAGGGCCAAATTGTCTGTGGCATTTGAAAGGGTTCCAGGAGGCAGTGAGAACCAGCATTACTTTTCCCCGCTGGCACCTTTGCTGTGGCAGCAAAAGCTGGACGTTTGTCTTTTTTGCTCCGGAGGCTGCCGAAAGCGAAAACAGCTGCTTTTGAGGATGGAGTCCGCAGCAAAGCAGAGAGGGCCAAATTGTCTGGGGCATTTGAAAGGGTTCCAGGAGGCAGTGACAACCAGCATTACTTTTCCCCGCTGGCACCTTTGCTGTGGCAGCAAAAGCTGGACGTTTGTCTTTTTTGCTCCGGAGGCTGCCGAAAGCGAAAACAGGTGCTTTTGATGATGGAGTCCGCAGGAAAGCAGAGAGGGCCAAATTGTCTTTGGCATTTAAAGAGGTTCCAGGAGGCAGTGAGGACCAGCATTACTTTTCCCGCTGGCACCTTTGCTGCGGCAGCAAAAGCTGGACGTTTGTCTTTTTACCACCGGATGGCGCCGAAAGTGAAAAAAGGCGCTTTTGAGGATAGAGTCCGCAGGAAAGCAGAGAGGGCCAAATTGTCTGGGGCATTTGAAAGGGTTCCAGGAGGCAGTGAGAACCAGCATTACTTTTCCCCGCTGCCACCTTTGCTGTGGCAGCAAAATCTGGACGTTTGTCTTTTTTGCTCCGGAGGCTACCGAAAGCGAAAACAGGTGCTTTTGATGATGGAGTCCGCAGGAAAGCAGAGAGGGCCAAATTGTCTTTGGCATTTAAAGAGGTTCCAGGAGGCAGTGAGAACCAGCATTACTTTTCCCCGCTGGCACCTTTGCTGCGGCAGCAAAAGCTGGACGTTTGTCTTTTTACCACCGGAGGGCGCCGAAAGTGAAAAAAGGCGCTTTTGAGGATAGAGTCCGCAGGAAAGCAGAGAGGGCCAAATTGTCTGTGGCATTTGAAAGGGTTCCAGGAGGCAGTGACAACCAGCATTACTTTTCCCCGTTGGCACCTTTGCTGTGGCAGCAAAAGCTGGACGTTTGTCTTTTTTGCTCCCGGAGGCTGCTGAAAGCGAAAACAGGTGCTTTTGATGATGGAGTCCGCAGGAAAGCAGAAAGGGGCCAAATTGTCTTTGGCATTTAAAGAGGTTCCAGGAGGCAGTGAGGACCAGCATTACTTTTCCGCGCTGGCACCTTTGCTGCGGCAGCAAAAGCTGGACGTTTGTCTTTTTACCACCAGAGGGCGCTGAAAGTGAAAAAAGGCGCTTTTGAGGATAGAGTCCGCAGGAAAGCAGAGAGGGCCAAATTGTCTGTGGCATTTGAAAGGGTTCCAGGGAGGCAGTGAGAACCAGCATTACTTTTCCCCGCTGGCACCTTTGCTGCGGCAGCAAAAGCTGGACGTTTGTCCTTTTACCACCAGAGGGGCCGAAAGTGAAAAAAGGCGCTTTCGAGGATAGAGTCCGCAGGAAAGCAGAGAGGGCCAAATTGTCTGTGGCATTTGAAAGGGTTCCAGGAGGCAGTGAGAACCAGCATTACTTTTCCCCGCTGGCACCTTTGCTGTGGCAGCAAAATCTGGACGTTTGTCTTTTTTGCTCCGGAGGTTGCCGAAAGCGAAAACAGGTGCTTTTGAGGATGGAGTCCGCAGGAAAGCAGAGAGGGCCAAATTGTCTGTGGCATTTGAAAGGGTTCCAGGAGGCAGTGAGAACCAGCATTACTTTTCCCCGCTGGCACCTTTGCTGTGGCAGCAAAAGCTGGACGTTTGTCTTTTTTGCTCCGGAGGCTGCCGAAAGCGAAAACAGGTGCTTTTGAGGATGGAGTCCGCAGGAAAGCAGAGAGGGCCAAATTGTCTTTGGCATTTAAAGAGGTTCCAGGAGGCAGTGAGGACCAGCATTACTTTTCCCCGCTGGCACCTTTGCTGCGGCAGCAAAAGCTGGACGTTTGTCTTTTTACCACCGGATGGCGCCGAAAGTAGAAAAAGGCGCTTTTGAGGATAGAGTCCGCAGGAAAGCAGAGAGGGCCAAATTGTCTGGGGCATTTGAAAGGGTTCCAGGAGGCAGTGAGAACCAGCATTACTTTTTCCCCGCTGGCACCTTTGCTGTGGCAGCAAAAGCTGGACGTTTGTCTTTTTTGCTCCGGAGGCTGCCGAAAGCGAAAACAGGTGCTTTTGAGGATGGAGTCCGCAGGAAAGCAGAGAGGGCCCAAATTGTCTGGGGCATTTAAAAGGTTCCAGAGGCAGTGAGGACCAGCATTACTTTTCCCCGCTGGCACCTTTGCTGTGGCAGCAAAAGCTGGACGTTTGTCTTTTTTGCTCCGGAGGCTGCCGAAAGCGAAAACAGGTGCTTTTGATGATGGAGTCCGCAGGAAAGCAGAGAGGGCCAAATTGTCTTTGGCATTTAAAGAGGTTCCAGGAGGCAGTGAGGACCAGCATTACTTTTTCCCGCTGGCACCTTTGCTGCGGCAGCAAAAGCTGGACGTTTGTCTTTTTTGCTCCGGAGGCTGCCGAAAGCGAAAACAGGTGCTTTTGAGGATGGAGTCCGCAGGAAAGCAGAGAGGGCCAAATTGTCTGTGGCATTTGAAAGGGTTCCAGGAGGCAGTGAGAACGAACATTACTTTTCCCCACTGGCACCTTTGCTGTGGCAGCAAAAGCTGGACGTTTGTCTTTTTGCTCCGGAGGCTGCCGAAAGCGAAAATAGGTTCTTTTGAGGATGGAGTCCGCAGGAAAGCAGAGAGGGCCAAATTGTCTGGGGCATTTGAAAGGGTTCCAGGAGGCAGTGAGAACCAGCATTACTTTTCCCCGCTGGCACCTTTGCTGTGGCAGCAAAAGCTGGACGTTTGTCTTTTTTGCTCCGGAGGCTGCCGAAGCGAAAATAGGTTCTTTTGAGGATGGAGTCCGCAGGAAAGCAGAGAGGGCCAAATTGTCTGGGGCATTTGAAAGGGTTCCAGGAGGCAGTGAGAACCAGCATTACTTTTCCCCGCTGGCACCTTTGCTGTGGCAGCAAAAGCTGGACGTTTGTCTTTTTTTGCTCCGGAGGCTGCCGAAAGCGAAAATAGGTTCTTTTGAGGATGGAGTCCGCAGGAAGCAGAGAGGGCCAAATTGTCTGTGGCATTTGAAAGGGTTCCAGGAGGCAGTGACAACCAGCATTACTTTTCCCCGCTGGCACCTTTGCTGTGGCAGCAAAAGCTGGACGTTTGTCTTTTTTGCTCCGGAGGCTGCCGAAAGCGAAAACAGGTGCTTTTGATGATGGAGTCCGCAGGAAAGCAGAGAGGGCCAAATTGTCTTTGGCATTTAAAGAGGTTCCAGGAGGCAGTGAGGACCAGCATTACTTTTCCCCGCTGGCACCTTTGCTGCGGCAGCAAATGCTGGACGTTTGTCTTTTTACCACCAGAGGGCGCCGAAAGTGAAAAAAGGCGCTTTTGAGGATAGAGTCCGCAGGAAAGCAGAGAGGGCCAAATTGTCTGTGGCATTTGATAGGGTTCCAGGAGGCAGTGAGAACCAGCATTACTTTTCTCCGCTGGCACCTTTGCTGTGGCAGCAAAAGCTGGACGTTTGTCTTTTTTGCTCCGGAGGCTGCCGAAAGCGAAAACAGCTGCTTTTGAGGATGGAGTCCGCAGTAAAGCAGAGAGGGCCAAATTGTCTGTGGCATTTGAAAGGGTTCCAGGAGGCAGTGAGAACCAGCATTACTTTTCCCCGCTGGCACCTTTGCTGTGGCAGCAAAAGCTGGACGTTTGTCTTTTTTGCTCCGGAGGCTGCCGAAAGCGAAAACAGCTGCTTTTGAGGATGGAGTCCGCAGCAAAGCAGAGAGGGCCAAATTGTCTGGGGCATTTGAAAGGGTTCCAGGAGGCAGTGACAACCAGCATTACTTTTCCCCGCTGGCACCTTTGCTGTGGCAGCAAAAGCTGGACGTTTGTCTTTTTTGCTCCGGAGGTTGCCGAAAGCGAAAAACAGGTGCTTTTGAGGATGGAGTCCGCAGGAAAAGCAGAGGGGCCAAATTGTCTGTGGCATTTGAAAGGGTTCCAGGAGGCAGTGAGAACCAGCATTACTTTTCCCCGCTGGCACCTTTGCTGTGGCAGCAAAGCTGGACGTTTGTCTTTTTTGCTCCGGAGGCTGCCGAAAGCGAAAACAGGTGCTTTTGAGGATGGAGTCCGCAGGAAAGCAGAGAGGGCCAAATTGTCTTTGGCATTTAAAGAGGTTCCAGGAGGCAGTGAGGACCAGCATTACTTTTCCCCGCTGGCACCTTTGCTGCGGCAGCAAAAGCTGGACGTTTGTCTTTTTACCACCGGATGGCGCCGAAGTAGAAAAAAGGCGCTTTTGAGGATAGAGTCCCGCAGGAAAGCAGAGAGGGCCAAATTGTCTGGGGCATTTGAAAGGGTTCCAGGAGGCAGTGAGAACCAGCATTACTTTTCCCCGCTGGCACCTTTGCTGTGGCAGCAAAAGCTGGACGTTTGTCTTTTTTGCTCCGGAGGCTGCCGAAAGCGAAAACAGGTGCTTTTGAGGATGGAGTCCGCAGGAAAGCAGAGAGGGCCAAATTGTCTGGGGCATTTAAAAAGGTTCCAGAGGCAGTGAGGACCAGCATTACTTTTCCCGCTGGCACCTTTGCTGTGGCAGCAAAAGCTGGACGTTTGTCTTTTTTGCTCCGGAGGCTGCCGAAAGCGAAAACAGGTGCTTTTGATGATGGAGTCCGCAGGAAAGCAGAGAGGGCCAAATTGTCTTTGGCATTTAAAGAGGTTCCAGGAGGCAGTGAGGACCAGCATTACTTTTTCCTGCTGGCACCTTTGCTGCGGCAGCAAAAGCTGGACGTTTGTCTTTTTTGCTCCGGAGGCTGCCGAAAGCGAAAACAGGTGCTTTTGAGGATGGAGTCCGCAGGAAAGCAGAGAGGGCCAAATTGTCTGTGGCATTTGAAAGGGTTCCAGGAGGCAGTGAGAACGAACATTACTTTTCCCCACTGGCACCTTTGCTGTGGCAGCAAAAGCTGGACGTTTGTCTTTTTTGCTCCGGAGGCTGCCGAAAGCGAAAATAGGTTCTTTTGAGGATGGAGTCCGCAGGAAAGCAGAGAGGGCCAAATTGTCTGGGGCATTTGAAAGGGTTCCAGGAGGCAGTGAGAACCAGCATTACTTTTCCCCGCTGGCACCTTTGCTGTGGCAGCAAAAGCTGGACGTTTGTCTTTTTTGCTCCGGAGGCTGCCGAAAGCGAAAATAGGTTCTTTTGAGGATGGAGTCCGCAGGAAAGCAGAGAGGGCCAAATTGTCTGGGGCATTTGAAAGGGTTCCAGGAGGCAGTGAGAACCAGCATTACTTTTCCCGCTGGCACCTTTGCTGTGGCAGCAAAAGCTGGACGTTTGTCTTTTTTGCTCCGGAGGCTGCCGAAAGCGAAAATAGGTTCTTTTGAGGATGGAGTCCGCAGGAAAGCAGAGAGGGCCAAATTGTCTGTGGCATTTGAAAGGGTTCCAGGAGGCAGTGACAACCAGCATTACTTTTCCCGCTGGCACCTTTGCTGTGGCAGCAAAAGCTGGACGTTTGTCTTTTTTGCTCCGGAGGCTGCCGAAAGCGAAAACAGGTGCTTTTGATGATGGAGTCCCGCAGGAAAGCAGAGAGGGCCAAATTGTCTTTGGCATTTAAAGAGGTTCCAGGAGGCAGTGAGGACCAGCATTACTTTTCCCCGCTGGCACCTTTGCTGCGGCAGCAAATGCTGGACGTTTGTCTTTTTACCACCAGAGGGCGCCGAAAGTGAAAAAGGCGCTTTTGAGGATAGAGTCCGCAGGAAGCAGAGAGGGCCAAATTGTCTGTGGCATTTGATAGGGTTCCAGGAGGCAGTGAGAACCAGCATTACTTTTCTCCGCTGGCACCTTTGCTGTGGCAGCAAAAGCTGGACGTTTGTCTTTTTTGCTCCGGAGGCTGCCGAAAGCGAAAACAGGTGCTTTTGAGGATGGAGTCCGCAGTAAAGCAGAGAGGGCCAAATTGTCTGTGGCATTTGAAAGGGTTCCAGGAGGCAGTGAGAACCAGCATTACTTTTCCCCGCTGGCACCTTTGCTGTGGCAGCAAAAGCTGGACGTTTGTCTTTTTTGCTCCGGAGGCTGCCGAAAGCGAAAACAGCTGCTTTTGAGGATGGAGTCCGCAGCAAAGCAGAGAGGGCCAAATTGTCTGGGGCATTTGAAAGGGTTCCAGGAGGCAGTGACAACCAGCATTACTTTTCCCCGCTGGCACCTTTGCTGTGGCAGCAAAAGCTGGACGTTTGTCTTTTTTGCTCCGGAGGCTGCCGAAAGCGAAAACAGGTGCTTTTGATGATGGAGTCCGCAGGAAAGCAGAGAGGGCCAAATTGTCTTTGGCATTTAAAGAGGTTCCAGGAGGCAGTGAGGACCAGCATTACTTTTCCCCGCTGGCACCTTTGCTGCGGCAGCAAAAGCTGGACGTTTGTCTTTTTACCACCGGATGGCGCCGAAAGTGAAAAAGGCGCTTTTGAGGATAGAGTCCGCAGGAAAGCAGAGAGGGCCAAATTGTCTGGGGCATTTGAAAGGGTTCCAGGAGGCAGTGAGAACCAGCATTACTTTTCCCCGCTGCCACCTTTGCTGTGGCAGCAAAATCTGGACGTTTGTCTTTTTTGCTCCGGAGGCTGCCGAAAGCGAAAACAGGTGCTTTTGAGGATGGAGTCCGCAGGAAAGCAGAGAGGGCCAAATTGTCTGTGGCATTTGAAAGGGTTCCAGGAGGCAGTGAGAACCAGCATTACTTTTCCCCGCTGGCACCTTTGCTGTGGCAGCAAAAGCTGGACGTTTGTCTTTTTTGCTCCGGAGGCTGCCGAAAGCGAAAACAGGTGCTTTTGAGGATGGAGTCCGCAGGAAAGCAGAGAGGGCCAAATTGTCTGTGGCATTTGAAAGGGTTCCAGGAGGCAGTGAGAACCAGCATTACTTTTCCCCGCTGGCACCTTTGCTGTGGCAGCAAAAGCTGGACGTTTGTCTTTTTTGCTCCGGAGGCTGCCGAAAGCGAAAACAGGTGCTTTTGAGGATGGAGTCCGCAGGAAAGCAGAGAGGGCCAAATTGTCTGGGGCATTTGAAAGGGTTCCAGGAGGCAGTGAGAACCAGCATTACTTTTCCCCGCTGGCACCTTTGCTGTGGCAGCAAAAGCTGGACGTTTGTCTTTTTACCACCGGGAGGCTGCCGAAAGCGAAAACAGGTGCTTTTGAGGATGGAGTCCGCAGGAAAGCAGAGAGGGCCAAATTGTCTGTGGCATTTGAAAGGGTTCCAGGAGGCAGTGAGAACCAGCATTACTTTTCCCCGCTGGCACCTTTGCTGTGGCAGCAAAAGCTGGACGTTTGTCTTTTTTGCTCCGGAGGGCGCCGAAAGAGAAAATAGGTTCTTTTGAGGATGGAGTCCGCAGGAAAGCAGAGAGGGCCAAATTGTCTGTGGCATTTGAAAGGGTTCCAGGAGGCAGTGAGAACCAGCATTACTTTTCCCGCTGGCACCTTTGCTGTGGCAGCAAAAGCTGGACGTTTGTATTTTTTGCTCCGGAGGCTGCCGAAAGCGAAAACAGGTGCTTTTGAGGATGGAGTCCGCAGGAAAGCAGAGAGGGCCAAATTGTCTGTGGCATTTGAAAGGGTTACAGGAGGCAGTGAGAACCAGCATTACTTTTCCCCGCTGGCACCTTTGCTGTGGCAGCAAAAGCTGGACGTTTGTCTTTTTTGCTCCGGAGGCTGCCGAAAGCGAAAACAGGTGCTTTTGAGGATGGAGTCCGCAGGAAAGCAGAGAGGGCCAAATTGTCTGTGGCATTTGAAAGGGTTCCAGGAGGCAGTGAGAACCAGCATTACTTTTCCCCGCTGGTACCTTTGCTGTGGCAGCAAAAGCTGGACGTTTGTCTTTTTTGCTCCGGAGGGCGCCGAAAGAGAAAATAGGTTCTTTTGAGGATGGAGTCCGCAGGAAAGCAGAGAGGGCCAAATTGTCTGTGGCATTTGAAAGGGTTCCAGGAGGCAGTGAGAACCAGCATTACTTTTCCCCGCTGGCACCTTTGCTGTGGCAGCAAAAGCTGGACGTTTGTCTTTTTTGCTCCGGAGGCTGCCGAAAGCGAAAACAGGTGCTTTTGAGGATGGAGTCCGCAGGAAAGCAGAGAGGGCCAAATTGTCTGTGGCATTTGAAAGGGTTCCAGGAGGCAGTGACAACCAGCATTACTTTTCCCCGCTGGCACCTTTGCTGCGGCAGCAAAAGCTGGACGTTTGTCCTTTTACCACCAGAGGGCGCCGAAAGTGAAAAAAGGCGCTTTCGAGGATAGAGTCCGCAGGAAAGCAGAGAGGGCCAAATTGTCTGTGGCATTTGAAAGGGTTCCAGGAGGCAGTGAGAACCAGCATTACTTTTCCCCGCTGGCACCTTTGCTGTGGCAGCAAAATCTGGACGTTTGCTTTTTTGCTGCCACAGCAAAGGTGCCAGCGGGGAAAAGTAATGCTGGTTCTCACTGCCTCCTGGAACCCTTTCAAATGCCACAGACAATTTGGCCCTCTCTGCTTTCCTGCGGACTCTATCCTCGAAAGCGCCTTTTTTCACTTTCGGCGCCCTCTGGTGGTAAAAGGACAAACGTCCAGCTTTTGCTGCCGCAGCAAAGGTGCCAGCGGGGAAAAGTAATGCTGGTTGTCACTGCCTCCTGGAACCCTTTCAAATGCCACAGACAATTTGGCCCTCTCTGCTTTCCTGCGGACTCCATCCTCAAAAGCACCTGTTTTCGCTTTCGGCAGCCTCCGGAGCAAAAAAGACAAACGTCCAGCTTTTGCTGCCACAGCAAAGGTGCCAGCGGGGAAAAGTAATGCTGGTTCTCACTGCCTCCTGGAACCCTTTCAAATGCCACAGACAATTTGGCCCTCTCTGCCTTTCCTGCGGACTCCATCCTCAAAAGAACCTATTTTCTCTTTCGGCGCCCTCCGGAGCAAAAAAGACAAACGTCCAGCTTTTGCTGCCACAGCAAAGGTACCAGCGGGGAAAAGTAATGCTGGTTCTCACTGCCTCCTGGAACCCTTTCAAATGCCACAGACAATTTGGCCCTCTCTGCTTTCCTGCGGACTCCATCCTCAAAAGCACCTGTTTTCGCTTTCGGCAGCCTCCGGAGCAAAAAAGACAAACGTCCAGCTTTTGCTGCCACAGCAAAGGTGCCAGCGGGAAAAGTAATGCTGGTTCTCACTGCCTCCTGTAACCCTTTCAAATGCCACAGACAATTTGGCCCCTCTCTGCTTTCCTGCGGACTCCATCCTCAAAAGCACCTGTTTTCGCTTTCGGCAGCCTCCGGAGCAAAAAATACAAACGTCCAGCTTTTGCTGCCACAGCAAAGGTGCCAGCGGGGAAAAGTAATGCTGGTTCTCACTGCCTCCTGGAACCCTTTCAAATGCCACAGACAATTTGGCCCTCTCTGCTTTCCTGCGGACTCCATCCTCAAAAGAACCTATTTTCTCTTTCGGCGCCCTCCGGAGCAAAAAAGACAAACGTCCAGCTTTTGCTGCCACAGCAAAGGTGCCAGCGGGAAAAGTAATGCTGGTTCTCACTGCCTCCTGGAACCCTTTCAAATGCCACAGACAATTTGGCCCTCTCTGCTTTCCTGCGGACTCCATCCTCAAAAGCACCTGTTTTCGCTTTCGGCAGCCTCCGGTGGTAAAAAGACAAACGTCCAGCTTTTGCTGCCACAGCAAAGGTGCCAGCGGGGAAAAGTAATGCTGGTTCTCACTGCCTCCTGGAACCCTTTCAAATGCCCCAGACAATTTGGCCCTCTCTGCTTTCCTGCGGACTCCATCCTCAAAAGCACCTGTTTTCGCTTTCGGCAGCCTCCGGAGCAAAAAAGACAAACGTCCAGCTTTTGCTGCCACAGCAAAGGTGCCAGCGGGGAAAAGTAATGCTGGTTCTCACTGCCTCCTGGAACCCTTTCAAATGCCACAGACAATTTGGCCCTCTCTGCTTTCCTGCGGACTCCATCCTCAAAAGCACCTGTTTTCGCTTTCGGCAGCCTCCGAGCAAAAAAGACAAAACGTCCAGCTTTTGCTGCCACAGCAAAGGTGCCAGCGGGGAAAAGTAATGCTGGTTCTCACTGCCTCCTGGAACCCTTTCAAATGCCACAGAACAATTTGGCCCTCTCTGCTTTCCTGCGGACTCCATCCTCAAAAGCACCTGTTTTCGCTTTCGGCAGCCTCCGGAGCAAAAAAGACAAACGTCCAGATTTTGCTGCCACAGCAAAGGTGGCAGCGGGGAAAAGTAATGCTGGTTCTCACTGCCTCCTGGAACCCTTTCAAATGCCCCAGACAATTTGGCCCTCTCTGCTTTCCTGCGGACTCTATCCTCAAAAAGCGCCTTTTTTCACTTTCGGCGCCATCCGGTGGTAAAAAGACAAACGTCCAGCTTTTGCTGCCGCAGCAAAGGTGCCAGCGGGGAAAGTAATGCTGGTCCTCACTGCCTCCTGGACACTCTTTAAATGCCAAAGACAATTTGGCCCTCTCTGCTTTCCTGCGGACTCCATCATCAAAAGCACCTGTTTTCGCTTTCGGCAGCCTCCGGAGCAAAAAAGACAAACGTCCAGCTTTTGCTGCCACAGCAAAGGTGCCAGCGGGGAAAAGTAATGCTGGTTGTCACTGCCTCCTGGAACCCTTTCAAATGCCCCAGACAATTTGGCCCTCTCTGCTTTGCTGCGGACTCCATCCTCAAAAGCAGCTGTTTTCGCTTTCGGCAGCCTCCGGAGCAAAAAAGACAAACGTCCAGCTTTTTGCTGCCACAG
This sequence comes from Vanellus vanellus, assembly GCF_965231255.1. NCBI lineage: Eukaryota > Metazoa > Chordata > Aves > Charadriiformes > Charadriidae > Vanellus > Vanellus vanellus. Next base: position 15,827 of record NW_028127778.1, read on the forward strand.
CAAAGGTGCCAGCGGGGAAAAGTAATGCTGGTTCTCACTGCCTCCTGGAACCCTTTCAAATGCCACAGACAATTTGGCCCTCTCTGCTTTACTGCGGACTCCATCCTCAAAAGCACCTGTTTTCGCTTTCGGCAGCCTCCGGAGCAAAAAAGACAAACGTCCAGCTTTTGCCTGCCACAGCAAAGGTGCCAGCGGAGAAAAGTAATGCTGGTTCTCACTGCCTCCTGGAACCCTATCAAATGCCACAGACAATTTGGCCCTCTCTGCTTTCCTGCGGACTCTATCCTCAAAAGCGCCTTTTTTCACTTTCGGCGCCCTCTGGTGGTAAAAAGACAAACGTCCAGCATTTGCTGCCGCAGCAAAGGTGCCAGCGGGGAAAAGTAATGCTGGTCCTCACTGCCTCCTGGAACCTCTTTAAATGCCAAAGACAATTTGGCCCTCTCTGCTTTCCTGCGGACTCCATCATCAAAAGCACCTGTTTTCGCTTTCGGCAGCCTCCGGAGCAAAAAAGACAAACGTCCAGCTTTTGCTGCCACAGCAAAGGTGCCAGCGGGGAAAAGTAATGCTGGTTGTCACTGCCTCCTGGAACCCTTTCAAATGCCACAGACAATTTGGCCCTCTCTGCTTTCCTGCGGACTCCATCCTCAAAAGAACCTATTTTCGCTTTCGGCAGCCTCCGGAGCAAAAAAGACAAACGTCCAGCTTTTGCTGCCACAGCAAAGGTGCCAGCGGGGAAAAGTAATGCTGGTTCTCACTGCCTCCTGGAACCCTTTCAAATGCCCCAGACAATTTGGCCCTCTCTGCTTTCCTGCGGACTCCATCCTCAAAAGAACCTATTTTCGCTTTCGGCAGCCTCCGGAGCAAAAAAGACAAACGTCCAGCTTTTGCTGCCACAGCAAAGGTGCCAGCGGGGAAAAGTAATGCTGGTTCTCACTGCCTCCTGGAACCCTTTCAAATGCCCCAGACAATTTGGCCCTCTCTGCTTTCCTGCGGACTCCATCCTCAAAAGAACCTATTTTCGCTTTCGGCAGCCTCCGGAGCAAAAAAGACAAACGTCCAGCTTTTGCTGCCACAGCAAAGGTGCCAGTGGGGAAAAGTAATGTTCGTTCTCACTGCCTCCTGGAACCCTTTCAAATGCCACAGACAATTTGGCCCTCTCTGCTTTCCTGCGGACTCCATCCTCAAAAGCACCTGTTTTCGCTTTCGGCAGCCTCCGGAGCAAAAAAGACAAACGTCCAGCTTTTGCTGCCGCAGCAAAGGTGCCAGCAGGAAAAAGTAATGCTGGTCCTCACTGCCTCCTGGAACCTCTTTAAATGCCAAAGACAATTTGGCCCTCTCTGCTTTCCTGCGGACTCCATCATCAAAAGCACCTGTTTTCGCTTTCGGCAGCCTCCGGAGCAAAAAAGACAAACGTCCAGCTTTTGCTGCCACAGCAAAGGTGCCAGCGGGGAAAAGTAATGCTGGTCCTCACTGCCTCTGGAACCTTTTTAAATGCCCCAGACAATTTGGCCCTCTCTGCTTTCCTGCGGACTCCATCCTCAAAAGCACCTGTTTTCGCTTTCGGCAGCCTCCGGAGCAAAAAAGACAAACGTCCAGCTTTTGCTGCCACAGCAAAGGTGCCAGCGGGGAAAAGTAATGCTGGTTCTCACTGCCTCCTGGAACCCTTTCAAATGCCCCAGACAATTTGGCCCTCTCTGCTTTCCTGCGGACTCTATCCTCAAAAGCGCCTTTTTTCTACTTTCGGCGCCATCCGGTGGTAAAAAGACAAACGTCCAGCTTTTGCTGCCGCAGCAAAGGTGCCAGCGGGGAAAAGTAATGCTGGTCCTCACTGCCTCCTGGAACCTCTTTAAATGCCAAAGACAATTTGGCCCTCTCTGCTTTCCTGCGGACTCCATCCTCAAAAGCACCTGTTTTCGCTTTCGGCAGCCTCCGGAGCAAAAAAGACAAACGTCCAGCTTTTGCTGCCACAGCAAAGGTGCCAGCGGGGAAAAGTAATGCTGGTTCTCACTGCCTCCTGGAACCCTTTCAAATGCCACAGACAATTTGGCCCTCTCTGCTTTCCTGCGGACTCCATCCTCAAAAGCACCTGTTTTCGCTTTCGGCAACCTCCGGAGCAAAAAAGACAAACGTCCAGCTTTTGCTGCCACAGCAAAGGTGCCAGCGGGGAAAAGTAATGCTGGTTGTCACTGCCTCCTGGAACCCTTTCAAATGCCCCAGACAATTTGGCCCTCTCTGCTTTGCTGCGGACTCCATCCTCAAAAGCAGCTGTTTTCGCTTTCGGCAGCCTCCGGAGCAAAAAAGACAAACGTCCAGCTTTTGCTGCCACAGCAAAGGTGCCAGCGGGGAAAAGTAATGCTGGTTCTCACTGCCTCCTGGAACCCTTTCAAATGCCACAGACAATTTGGCCCTCTCTGCTTTACTGCGGACTCCATCCTCAAAAGCAGCTGTTTTCGCTTTCGGCAGCCTCCGGAGCAAAAAAGACAAACGTCCAGCTTTTGCTGCCACAGCAAAGGTGCCAGCGGAGAAAAGTAATGCTGGTTCTCACTGCCTCCTGGAACCCTATCAAATGCCACAGACAATTTGGCCCTCTCTGCTTTCCTGCGGACTCTATCCTCAAAAGCGCCTTTTTTCACTTTCGGCGCCCTCTGGTGGTAAAAAGACAAACGTCCAGCATTTGCTGCCGCAGCAAAGGTGCCAGCGGGGAAAAGTAATGCTGGTCCTCACTGCCTCCTGGAACCTCTTTAAATGCCAAAGACAATTTGGCCCTCTCTGCTTTCCTGCGGACTCCATCATCAAAAGCACCTGTTTTCGCTTTCGGCAGCCTCCGGAGCAAAAAAGACAAACGTCCAGCTTTTGCTGCCACAGCAAAGGTGCCAGCGGGGAAAAGTAATGCTGGTTGTCACTGCCTCCTGGAACCCTTTCAAATGCCACAGACAATTTGGCCCTCTCTGCTTTCCTGCGGACTCCATCCTCAAAAGAACCTATTTTCGCTTTCGGCAGCCTCCGGAGCAAAAAAGACAAACGTCCAGCTTTTGCTGCCACAGCAAAGGTGCCAGCGGGGAAAAGTAATGCTGGTTCTCACTGCCTCCTGGAACCCTTTCAAATGCCCCAGACAATTTGGCCCTCTCTGCTTTCCTGCGGACTCCATCCTCAAAAGAACCTATTTTCGCTTTCGGCAGCCTCCGGAGCAAAAAAGACAAACGTCCAGCTTTTGCTGCCACAGCAAAGGTGCCAGCGGGGAAAAGTAATGCTGGTTCTCACTGCCTCCTGGAACCCTTTCAAATGCCCCAGACAATTTGGCCCTCTCTGCTTTCCTGCGGACTCCATCCTCAAAAGAACCTATTTTCGCTTTCGGCAGCCTCCGGAGCAAAAAAGACAAACGTCCAGCTTTTGCTGCCACAGCAAAGGTGCCAGTGGGGAAAAGTAATGTTCGTTCTCACTGCCTCCTGGAACCCTTTCAAATGCCACAGACAATTTGGCCCTCTCTGCTTTCCTGCGGACTCCATCCTCAAAAGCACCTGTTTTCGCTTTCGGCAGCCTCCGGAGCAAAAAAGACAAACGTCCAGCTTTTGCTGCCGCAGCAAAGGTGCCAGCGGGAAAAAGTAATGCTGGTCCTCACTGCCTCCTGGAACCTCTTTAAATGCCAAAGACAATTTGGCCCTCTCTGCTTTCCTGCGGACTCCATCATCAAAAGCACCTGTTTTCGCTTTCGGCAGCCTCCGGAGCAAAAAAGACAAACGTCCAGCTTTTGCTGCCACAGCAAAGGTGCCAGCGGGGAAAAGTAATGCTGGTCCTCACTGCCTCTGGAACCTTTTTAAATGCCCCAGACAATTTGGCCCTCTCTGCTTTCCTGCGGACTCCATCCTCAAAAGCACCTGTTTTCGCTTTCGGCAGCCTCCGGAGCAAAAAAGACAAACGTCCAGCTTTTGCTGCCACAGCAAAGGTGCCAGCGGGGAAAAGTAATGCTGGTTCTCACTGCCTCCTGGAACCCTTTCAAATGCCCCAGACAATTTGGCCCTCTCTGCTTTCCTGCGGACTCTATCCTCAAAAGCGCCTTTTTTCTACTTTCGGCGCCATCCGGTGGTAAAAAGACAAACGTCCAGCTTTTGCTGCCGCAGCAAAGGTGCCAGCGGGGAAAAGTAATGCTGGTCCTCACTGCCTCCTGGAACCTCTTTAAATGCCAAAGACAATTTGGCCCTCTCTGCTTTCCTGCGGACTCCATCCTCAAAAGCACCTGTTTTCGCTTTCGGCAGCCTCCGGAGCAAAAAAGACAAACGTCCAGCTTTTGCTGCCACAGCAAAGGTGCCAGCGGGGAAAAGTAATGCTGGTTCTCACTGCCTCCTGGAACCCTTTCAAATGCCACAGACAATTTGGCCCTCTCTGCTTTCCTGCGGACTCCATCCTCAAAAGCACCTGTTTTCGCTTTCGGCAACCTCCGGAGCAAAAAAGACAAACGTCCAGATTTTGCTGCCACAGCAAAGGTGCCAGCGGGGAAAAGTAATGCTGGTTCTCACTGCCTCCTGGAACCCTTTCAAATGCCACAGACAATTTGGCCCTCTCTGCTTTCCTGCGGACTCTATCCTCGAAAGCGCCTTTTTTCACTTTCGGCGCCCTCTGGTGGTAAAAGGACAAACGTCCAGCTTTTGCTGCCGCAGCAAAGGTGCCAGCGGGGAAAAGTAATGCTGGTTCTCACTGCCTCCTGGAACCCTTTCAAATGCCACAGACAATTTGGCCCTCTCTGCTTTCCTGCGGACTCTATCCTCAAAAGCGCCTTTTTTCACTTTCAGCGCCCTCTGGTGGTAAAAAGACAAACGTCCAGCTTTTGCTGCCGCAGCAAAGGTGCCAGCGCGGAAAAGTAATGCTGGTCCTCACTGCCTCCTGGAACCTCTTTAAATGCCAAAGACAATTTGGCCCTTTCTGCTTTCCTGCGGACTCCATCATCAAAAGCACCTGTTTTCGCTTTCAGCAGCCTCCGGAGCAAAAAAGACAAACGTCCAGCTTTTGCTGCCACAGCAAAGGTGCCAACGGGGAAAAGTAATGCTGGTTGTCACTGCCTCCTGGAACCCTTTCAAATGCCACAGACAATTTGGCCCTCTCTGCTTTCCTGCGGACTCTATCCTCAAAAGCGCCTTTTTTCACTTTCGGCGCCCTCCGGTGGTAAAAAGACAAACGTCCAGCTTTTGCTGCCGCAGCAAAGGTGCCAGCGGGGAAAAGTAATGCTGGTTCTCACTGCCTCCTGGAACCTCTTTAAATGCCAAAGACAATTTGGCCCTCTCTGCTTTCCTGCGGACTCCATCATCAAAAGCACCTGTTTTCGCTTTCGGTAGCCTCCGGAGCAAAAAAGACAAACGTCCAGATTTTGCTGCCACAGCAAAGGTGGCAGCGGGGAAAAGTAATGCTGGTTCTCACTGCCTCCTGGAACCCTTTCAAATGCCCCAGACAATTTGGCCCTCTCTGCTTTCCTGCGGACTCTATCCTCAAAAGCGCCTTTTTTCACTTTCGGCGCCATCCGGTGGTAAAAAGACAAACGTCCAGCTTTTGCTGCCGCAGCAAAGGTGCCAGCGGGGAAAAGTAATGCTGGTCCTCACTGCCTCCTGGAACCTCTTTAAATGCCAAAGACAATTTGGCCCTCTCTGCTTTCCTGCGGACTCCATCATCAAAAGCACCTGTTTTCGCTTTCGGCAGCCTCCGGAGCAAAAAAGACAAACGTCCAGCTTTTGCTGCCACAGCAAAGGTGCCAGCGGGGAAAAGTAATGCTGGTTGTCACTGCCTCCTGGAACCCTTTCAAATGCCCCAGACAATTTGGCCCTCTCTGCTTTGCTGCGGACTCCATCCTCAAAAGCAGCTGTTTTCGCTTTCGGCAGCCTCCGGAGCAAAAAAGACAAACGTCCAGCTTTTGCTGCCACAGCAAAGGTGCCAGCGGGGAAAAGTAATGCTGGTTCTCACTGCCTCCTGGAACCCTTTCAAATGCCACAGACAATTTGGCCCTCTCTGCTTTACTGCGGACTCCATCCTCAAAAGCAGCTGTTTTCGCTTTCGGCAGCCTCCGGAGCAAAAAAGACAAACGTCCAGCTTTTGCTGCCACAGCAAAGGTGCCAGCGGAGAAAAGTAATGCTGGTTCTCACTGCCTCCTGGAACCCTATCAAATGCCACAGACAATTTGGCCCTCTCTGCTTTCCTGCGGACTCTATCCTCAAAAGCGCCTTTTTTCACTTTCGGCGCCCTCTGGTGGTAAAAAGACAAACGTCCAGCATTTGCTGCCGCAGCAAAGGTGCCAGCGGGGAAAAGTAATGCTGGTCCTCACTGCCTCCTGGAACCTCTTTAAATGCCAAAGACAATTTGGCCCTCTCTGCTTTCCTGCGGACTCCATCATCAAAAGCACCTGTTTTCGCTTTCGGCAGCCTCCGGAGCAAAAAAGACAAACGTCCAGCTTTTGCTGCCACAGCAAAGGTGCCAGCGGGGAAAAGTAATGCTGGTTGTCACTGCCTCCTGGAACCCTTTCAAATGCCACAGACAATTTGGCCCTCTCTGCTTTCCTGCGGACTCCATCCTCAAAAGAACCTATTTTCGCTTTCGGCAGCCTCCGGAGCAAAAAAGACAAACGTCCAGCTTTTGCTGCCACAGCAAAGGTGCCAGCGGGGAAAAGTAATGCTGGTTCTCACTGCCTCCTGGAACCCTTTCAAATGCCCCAGACAATTTGGCCCTCTCTGCTTTCCTGCGGACTCCATCCTCAAAAGAACCTATTTTCGCTTTCGGCAGCCTCCGGAGCAAAAAAGACAAACGTCCAGCTTTTGCTGCCACAGCAAAGGTGCCAGCGGGGAAAAGTAATGCTGGTTCTCACTGCCTCCTGGAACCCTTTCAAATGCCCCAGACAATTTGGCCCTCTCTGCTTTCCTGCGGACTCCATCCTCAAAAGAACCTATTTTCGCTTTCGGCAGCCTCCGGAGCAAAAAAGACAAACGTCCAGCTTTTGCTGCCACAGCAAAGGTGCCAGTGGGGAAAAGTAATGTTCGTTCTCACTGCCTCCTGGAACCCTTTCAAATGCCACAGACAATTTGGCCCTCTCTGCTTTCCTGCGGACTCCATCCTCAAAAGCACCTGTTTTCGCTTTCGGCAGCCTCCGGAGCAAAAAAGACAAACGTCCAGCTTTTGCTGCCGCAGCAAAGGTGCCAGCGGGAAAAAGTAATGCTGGTCCTCACTGCCTCCTGGAACCTCTTTAAATGCCAAAGACAATTTGGCCCTCTCTGCTTTCCTGCGGACTCCATCATCAAAAGCACCTGTTTTCGCTTTCGGCAGCCTCCGGAGCAAAAAAGACAAACGTCCAGCTTTTGCTGCCACAGCAAAGGTGCCAGCGGGGAAAAGTAATGCTGGTCCTCACTGCCTCTGGAACCTTTTTAAATGCCCCAGACAATTTGGCCCTCTCTGCTTTCCTGCGGACTCCATCCTCAAAAGCACCTGTTTTCGCTTTCGGCAGCCTCCGGAGCAAAAAAGACAAACGTCCAGCTTTTGCTGCCACAGCAAAGGTGCCAGCGGGGAAAAGTAATGCTGGTTCTCACTGCCTCCTGGAACCCTTTCAAATGCCCCAGACAATTTGGCCCTCTCTGCTTTCCTGCGGACTCCATCCTCAAAAGCGCCTTTTTTCTACTTTCGGCGCCATCCGGTGGTAAAAAGACAAACGTCCAGCTTTTGCTGCCGCAGCAAAGGTGCCAGCGGGGAAAAGTAATGCTGGTCCTCACTGCCTCCTGGAACCTCTTTAAATGCCAAAGACAATTTGGCCCTCTCTGCTTTCCTGCGGACTCCATCCTCAAAAGCACCTGTTTTCGCTTTCGGCAGCCTCCGGAGCAAAAAAGACAAACGTCCAGCTTTTGCTGCCACAGCAAAGGTGCCAGCGGGGAAAAGTAATGCTGGTTCTCACTGCCTCCTGGAACCCTTTCAAATGCCACAGACAATTTGGCCCTCTCTGCTTTCCTGCGGACTCCATCCTCAAAAGCACCTGTTTTCGCTTTCGGCAACCTCCGGAGCAAAAAAGACAAACGTCCAGATTTTGCTGCCACAGCAAAGGTGCCAGCGGGGAAAAGTAATGCTGGTTCTCACTGCCTCCTGGAACCCTTTCAAATGCCACAGACAATTTGGCCCTCTCTGCTTTCCTGCGGACTCTATCCTCGAAAGCGCCTTTTTTCACTTTCGGCGCCCTCTGGTGGTAAAAGGACAAACGTCCAGCTTTTGCTGCCGCAGCAAAGGTGCCAGCGGGGAAAAGTAATGCTGGTTCTCACTGCCTCCTGGAACCCTTTCAAATGCCACAGACAATTTGGCCCTCTCTGCTTTCCTGCGGACTCTATCCTCAAAAGCGCCTTTTTTCACTTTCAGCGCCCTCTGGTGGTAAAAAGACAAACGTCCAGCTTTTGCTGCCGCAGCAAAGGTGCCAGCGCGGAAAAGTAATGCTGGTCCTCACTGCCTCCTGGAACCTCTTTAAATGCCAAAGACAATTTGGCCCTTTCTGCTTTCCTGCGGACTCCATCATCAAAAGCACCTGTTTTCGCTTTCAGCAGCCTCCGGAGCAAAAAAGACAAACGTCCAGCTTTTGCTGCCACAGCAAAGGTGCCAACGGGGAAAAGTAATGCTGGTTGTCACTGCCTCCTGGAACCCTTTCAAATGCCACAGACAATTTGGCCCTCTCTGCTTTCCTGCGGACTCTATCCTCAAAAGCGCCTTTTTTCACTTTCGGCGCCCTCCGGTGGTAAAAAGACAAACGTCCAGCTTTTGCTGCCGCAGCAAAGGTGCCAGCGGGGAAAAGTAATGCTGGTTCTCACTGCCTCCTGGAACCTCTTTAAATGCCAAAGACAATTTGGCCCTCTCTGCTTTCCTGCGGACTCCATCATCAAAAGCACCTGTTTTCGCTTTCGGTAGCCTCCGGAGCAAAAAAGACAAACGTCCAGATTTTGCTGCCACAGCAAAGGTGGCAGCGGGGAAAAGTAATGCTGGTTCTCACTGCCTCCTGGAACCCTTTCAAATGCCCCAGACAATTTGGCCCTCTCTGCTTTCCTGCGGACTCTATCCTCAAAAGCGCCTTTTTTCACTTTCGGCGCCATCCGGTGGTAAAAAGACAAACGTCCAGCTTTTGCTGCCGCAGCAAAGGTGCCAGCGGGGAAAAGTAATGCTGGTCCTCACTGCCTCCTGGAACCTCTTTAAATGCCAAAGACAATTTGGCCCTCTCTGCTTTCCTGCGGACTCCATCATCAAAAGCACCTGTTTTCGCTTTCGGCAGCCTCCGGAGCAAAAAAGACAAACGTCCAGCTTTTGCTGCCACAGCAAAGGTGCCAGCGGGGAAAAGTAATGCTGGTTGTCACTGCCTCCTGGAACCCTTTCAAATGCCCCAGACAATTTGGCCCTCTCTGCTTTGCTGCGGACTCCATCCTCAAAAGCAGCTGTTTTCGCTTTCGGCAGCCTCCGGAGCAAAAAAGACAAACGTCCAGCTTTTGCTGCCACAGCAAAGGTGCCAGCGGGGAAAAGTAATGCTGGTTCTCACTGCCTCCTGGAACCCTTTCAAATGCCACAGACAATTTGGCCCTCTCTGCTTTACTGCGGACTCCATCCTCAAAAGCAGCTGTTTTCGCTTTCGGCAGCCTCCGGAGCAAAAAAGACAAACGTCCAGCTTTTGCTGCCACAGCAAAGGTGCCAGCGGAGAAAAGTAATGCTGGTTCTCACTGCCTCCTGGAACCCTATCAAATGCCACAGACAATTTGGCCCTCTCTGCTTTCCTGCGGACTCTATCCTCAAAAGCGCCTTTTTTCACTTTCGGCGCCCTCTGGTGGTAAAAAGACAAACGTCCAGCATTTGCTGCCGCAGCAAAGGTGCCAGCGGGGAAAAGTAATGCTGGTCCTCACTGCCTCCTGGAACCTCTTTAAATGCCAAAGACAATTTGGCCCTCTCTGCTTTCCTGCGGACTCCATCATCAAAAGCACCTGTTTTCGCTTTCGGCAGCCTCCGGAGCAAAAAAGACAAACGTCCAGCTTTTGCTGCCACAGCAAAGGTGCCAGCGGGGAAAAGTAATGCTGGTTGTCACTGCCTCCTGGAACCCTTTCAAATGCCACAGACAATTTGGCCCTCTCTGCTTTCCTGCGGACTCCATCCTCAAAAGAACCTATTTTCGCTTTCGGCAGCCTCCGGAGCAAAAAAGACAAACGTCCAGCTTTTGCTGCCACAGCAAAGGTGCCAGCGGGGAAAAGTAATGCTGGTTCTCACTGCCTCCTGGAACCCTTTCAAATGCCCCAGACAATTTGGCCCTCTCTGCTTTCCTGCGGACTCCATCCTCAAAAGAACCTATTTTCGCTTTCGGCAGCCTCCGGAGCAAAAAAGACAAACGTCCAGCTTTTGCTGCCACAGCAAAGGTGCCAGCGGGGAAAAGTAATGCTGGTTCTCACTGCCTCCTGGAACCCTTTCAAATGCCCCAGACAATTTGGCCCTCTCTGCTTTCCTGCGGACTCCATCCTCAAAAGAACCTATTTTCGCTTTCGGCAGCCTCCGGAGCAAAAAAGACAAACGTCCAGCTTTTGCTGCCACAGCAAAGGTGCCAGTGGGGAAAAGTAATGTTCGTTCTCACTGCCTCCTGGAACCCTTTCAAATGCCACAGACAATTTGGCCCTCTCTGCTTTCCTGCGGACTCCATCCTCAAAAGCACCTGTTTTCGCTTTCGGCAGCCTCCGGAGCAAAAAAGACAAACGTCCAGCTTTTGCTGCCGCAGCAAAGGTGCCAGCGGGAAAAAGTAATGCTGGTCCTCACTGCCTCCTGGAACCTCTTTAAATGCCAAAGACAATTTGGCCCTCTCTGCCTTTCCTGCGGACTCCATCATCAAAAGCACCTGTTTTCGCTTTCGGCAGCCTCCGGAGCAAAAAAGACAAACGTCCAGCTTTTGCTGCCACAGCAAAGGTGCCAGCGGGGAAAAGTAATGCTGGTCCTCACTGCCTCTGGAACCTTTTTAAATGCCCCAGACAATTTGGCCCTCTCTGCTTTCCTGCGGACTCCATCCTCAAAAGCACCTGTTTTCGCTTTCGGCAGCCTCCGGAGCAAAAAAGACAAACGTCCAGCTTTTGCTGCCACAGCAAAGGTGCCAGCGGGGAAAAGTAATGCTGGTTCTCACTCCTCCTGGAACCCTTTCAAATGCCCCAGACAATTTGGCCCTCTCTGCTTTCCTGCGGACTCTATCCTCAAAAGCGCCTTTTTTCTACTTTCGGCGCCATCCGGTGGTAAAAAGACAAACGTCCAGCTTTTGCTGCCGCAGCAAAGGTGCCAGCGGGGAAAAGTAATGCTGGTCCTCACTGCCTCCTGGAACCTCTTTAAATGCCAAAGACAATTTGGCCCTCTCTGCTTTCCTGCGGACTCCATCCTCAAAAGCACCTGTTTTCGCTTTCGGCAGCCTCCGGAGCAAAAAAGACAAACGTCCAGCTTTTGCTGCCACAGCAAAGGTGCCAGCGGGGAAAAGTAATGCTGGTTCTCACTGCCTCCTGGAACCCTTTCAAATGCCACAGACAATTTGGCCCTCTCTGCTTTCCTGCGGACTCCATCCTCAAAAGCACCTGTTTTCGCTTTCGGCAACCTCCGGAGCAAAAAAGACAAACGTCCAGATTTTGCTGCCACAGCAAAGGTGCCAGCGGGGAAAAGTAATGCTGGTTCTCACTGCCTCCTGGAACCCTTTCAAATGCCACAGACAATTTGGCCCTCTCTGCTTTCCTGCGGACTCTATCCTCGAAAGCGCCTTTTTTCACTTTCGGCGCCCTCTGGTGGTAAAAGGACAAACGTCCAGCTTTTGCTGCCGCAGCAAAGGTGCCAGCGGGGAAAAGTAATGCTGGTTCTCACTGCCTCCTGGAACCCTTTCAAATGCCACAGACAATTTGGCCCTCTCTGCTTTCCTGCGGACTCTATCCTCAAAAGCGCCTTTTTTCACTTTCAGCGCCCTCTGGTGGTAAAAAGACAAACGTCCAGCTTTTGCTGCCGCAGCAAAGGTGCCAGCGCGGAAAAGTAATGCTGGTCCTCACTGCCTCCTGGAACCTCTTTAAATGCCAAAGACAATTTGGCCCTTTCTGCTTTCCTGCGGACTCCATCATCAAAAGCACCTGTTTTCGCTTTCAGCAGCCTCCGGAGCAAAAAAGACAAACGTCCAGCTTTTGCTGCCACAGCAAAGGTGCCAACGGGGAAAAGTAATGCTGGTTGTCACTGCCTCCTGGAACCCTTTCAAATGCCACAGACAATTTGGCCCTCTCTGCTTTCCTGCGGACTCTATCCTCAAAAGCGCCTTTTTTCACTTTCGGCGCCCTCCGGTGGTAAAAAGACAAACGTCCAGCTTTTGCTGCCGCAGCAAAGGTGCCAGCGGGGAAAAGTAATGCTGGTTCTCACTGCCTCCTGGAACCTCTTTAAATGCCAAAGACAATTTGGCCCTCTCTGCTTTCCTGCGGACTCCATCATCAAAAGCACCTGTTTTCGCTTTCGGTAGCCTCCGGAGCAAAAAAGACAAACGTCCAGCTTTTGCTGCCACAGCAAAGGTGCCAGCGGGGAAAAGTAATGCTGGTTCTTACTGCCTCCTGGAACCCTTTCAAATGCCACAGACAATTTGGCCCTCTCTGCTTTCCTGCGGACTCTATCCTCAAAAGCGCCTTTTTTCTACTTTCGGCGCCATCCGGTGGTAAAAAGACAAACGTCCAGCTTTTGCTGCCGCAGCAAAGGTGCCAGCGGGGAAAAGTAATGCTGGTCCTCACTGCCTCCTGGAACCTCTTTAAATGCCAAAGACAATTTGGCCCTCTCTGCTTTCCTGCGGACTCCATCCTCAAAAGCACCTGTTTTCGCTTTCGGCAGCCTCCGGAGCAAAAAAGACAAACGTCCAGCTTTTGCTGCCACAGCAAAGGTGCCAGCGGGGAAAAGTAATGCTGGTTCTCACTGCCTCCTGGAACCCTTTCAAATGCCACAGACAATTTGGCCCTCTCTGCTTTCCTGCGGACTCCATCCTCAAAAGCACCTGTTTTCGCTTTCGGCAACCTCCGGAGCAAAAAAGACAAACGTCCAGCTTTTGCTGCCACAGCAAAGGTGCCAGCGGGGAAAAGTAATGCTGGTTCTCACTGCCTCCTGGAACCCTTTCAAATGCCACAGACAATTTGGCCCTCTCTGCTTTCCTGCGGACTCTATCCTCAAAAGCACCTGTTTTCGCTTTCGGCGCCCTCTGGTGGTAAAAGGACAAACGTCCAGCTTTTGCTGCCGCAGCAAAGGTGCCAGCGGGGAAAAGTAATGCTGGTTCTCACTGCCTCCTGGAACCCTTTCAAATGCCACAGACAATTTGGCCCTCTCTGCTTTCCTGCGGACTGTATCCTCAAAAGCGCCTTTTTTCACTTTCAGCGCCCTCTGGTGGTAAAAAGACAAACGTCCAGCTTTTGCTGCCGCAGCAAAGGTGCCAGCGCGGAAAAGTAATGCTGGTCCTCACTGCCTCCTGGAACCTCTTTAAATGCCAAAGACAATTTGGCCCTTTCTGCTTTCCTGCGGACTCCATCATCAAAAGCACCTGTTTTCGCTTTCAGCAGCCTCCGGAGCAAAAAAGACAAACGTCCAGCTTTTGCTGCCACAGCAAAGGTGCCAACGGGGAAAAGTAATGCTGGTTCTCACTGCCTCCTGGAACCCTTTCAAATGCCACAGACAATTTGGCCCTCTCTGCTTTCCTGCGGACTCTATCCTCAAAAGCGCCTTTTTTCACTTTCGGCGCCCTCCGGTGGTAAAAAGACAAACGTCCAGCTTTTGCTGCCGCAGCAAAGGTGCCAGCGGGGAAAAGTAATGCTGGTTCTCACTGCCTCCTGGAACCTCTTTAAATGCCAAAGACAATTTGGCCCTCTCTGCTTTCCTGCGGACTCCATCATCAAAAGCACCTGTTTTCGCTTTCGGTAGCCTCCGGAGCAAAAAAGACAAACGTCCAGCTTTTGCTGCCACAGCAAAGGTGCCAGCGGGGAAAAGTAATGCTGGTTCTTACTGCCTCCTGGAACCCTTTCAAATGCCACAGACAATTTGGCCCTCTCTGCTTTCCTGCGGACTCCATCCTCAAAAGCACCTGTTTTCGCTTTCGGCAGCCTCCGGAGCAAAAAAGACAAACGTCCAGCTTTTGCTGCCACAGCAAAGGTGCCAGCGGGGAAAAGTAATGCTGGTTCTCACTGCCTCCTGGAACCCTTTCAAATGCCACAGACAATTTGGCCCTCTCTGCTTTCCTGCGGACTCCATCCTCAAAAGCACCTGTTTTCGCTTTCGGCAGCCTCCGGAGCAAAAAAGACAAACGTCCAGCTTTTGCTGCCACAGCAAAGGTGCCAGCAAGGAAAAGTAATGCTGGTTCTCACTGCCTCCTGGAACCCTTTCAAATGCCCCAGACAATTTGGCCCTCTCTGCTTTCCTGCGGACTCTATCCTCAAAAGCGCCTTTTTTCACTTTCGGCGCCCTCTGGTGGTAAAAAGACAAACGTCCAGCTTTTGCTGCCGCAGCAAAGGTGCCAGCGGGGAAAAGTAATGCTGGTCCTCACTGCCTCCTGGAACCCTTTCAAATGCCACAGACAATTTGGCCCTCTCTGCTTTCCTGCGGACTCCATCATCAAAAGCACCTGTTTTCGCTTTCGGCAGCCTCCGGAGCAAAAAAGACAAACGTCCAGCTTTTGCTGCCACAGCAAAGGTGGCAGCGGGGAAAAGTAATGCTGGTTCTCACTGCCTCCTGATACCCTTTCAAATGCCACAGACAATTTGGCCCTCTCTGCTTTCCTGCGGACTCCATCCTCAAAAGAACCTATTTTCGCTTTCGGCAGCCTCTGGAGCAAAAAAGACAAACGTCCAGCTTTTGCTGCCACAGCAAAGGTGCCAGCGGGGAAAAGTAATGCTCGTTCTCACTGCCTCCTGGAACCCTTTCAAATGCCCCAGACAATTTGGCCCTCTCTGCTTTCCTGCGGACTCCATCCTCAAAAGCACCTGTTTTCGCTTTCGGCAACCTGCGCAGCAAAAAAGACAAACGTCCAGCTTTTGCTGCCGCAGCAAAGGTGCCAGCGGGGAAAAGTAATGCTGGTCCTCACTGCCTCCTGGAACCTCTTTTAATGCCAAAGACAATTTGGCCCTCTCTGCTTTCCTGCAGACTCCATCATCAAAAGCACCTGTTTTCGCTTTCGGCAGCCTCCGGAGCAAAAAAGACAAACGTCCAGCTTTTGCTGCCACAGCAAAGGTGCCAGCGGGGAAAATTAATGCTGGTTCTCACTGCCTCCTGGAACTCCTTCAAATGCCCCAGACAATTTGGCCCTCTCTGCTTTCCTGCGGACTCCATCATCAAAAGCACCTGTTTTCGCTTTCGGCAGCCTCCGGAGCAAAAAAGACAAACGTCCAGCTTTTGCTGCCGCAGCAAAGGTGCCAGCGGGGAAAAGTAATGCTGGTTCTCACTGCCTCCTGGAACCCTTTCAAATGCCACAGACAATTTGGCCCTCTCTGCTTTCCTGCGGACTCCATCCTCAAAAGAACCTATTTTCGCTTTCGGCAGCCTCCGGAGCAAAAAAGACAAACGTCCAGCTTTTGCTGCCACAGCAAAGGTGCCAGCGGGGAAAAGTAATGCTGGTTCTCCCTGCCTCCTGGAACTACTTCAAATGCCCCAGACAATTTGGCTCTCTCTGCTTTCCTGCGGACTCCATCCTCAAAAGCACCTGTTTTCGCTTTCGGCAGCCTCCGGAGCAAAAAAGACAAACGTCCAGCTTTTGCTGCCACAGCAAAGGTGCCAACGGGGAAAAGTAATGCTGGTTCTCACTGCCTCCTGGAACCCTTTCAAATGCCACAGACAATTTGGCCCTCTCTGCTTTCCTGCGGACTCCATCCTCAAAAGCAGCTGTTTTCGCTTTCGGCAGCCTCCGGAGCAAAAAAGACAAACGTCCAGCTTTTGCTGCCACAGCAAAGGTGCCAGCGGGGAAAAGTAATGCTGGTTCTCACTGCCTCCTGGAACTCCTTCAAATGCCCCAGACAATTTGGCTCTCTCTGCTTTCCTGCGGACTCCATCCTCAAAAGCACCTGTTTTCGCTTTCGGCAACCTCCGGAGCAAAAAAGACAAACGTCCAGCTTTTGCTGCCACAGCAAAGGTGCCAGCGGGGAAAAGTAATGCTGGTTCTCACTGCCTCCTGGAACCCTTTCAAATGCCACAGACAATTTGGCCCTCTCTGCTTTCCTGCGGACTCCATCCTCAAAAGCACCTGTTTTCGCTTTCGGCAACCTCCGGAGCAAAAAAGACAAACGTCCAGCTTTTGCTGCCACAGCAAAGGTGCCAGCGGGGAAAAGTAATGCTGGTTCTCACTGCCTCCTGGAACCCTTTCAAATGCCACAGACAATTTGGCCCTCTCTGCTTTCCTGCGGACTCTATCCTCGAAAGCGCCTTTTTTCACTTTCGGCGCCCTCTGGTGGTAAAAGGACAAACGTCCAGCTTTTGCTGCCGCAGCAAAGGTGCCAGCGGGGAAAAGTAATGCTGGTTCTCACTGCCTCCTGGAACCCTTTCAAATGCCACAGACAATTTGGCCCTCTCTGCTTTCCTGCGGACTCTATCCTCAAAAGCGCCTTTTTTCACTTTCAGCGCCCTCTGGTGGTAAAAAGACAAACGTCCAGCTTTTGCTGCCGCAGCAAAGGTGCCAGCGGGGAAAAGTAATGCTGGTCCTCACTGCCTCCTGGAACCTCTTTAAATGCCAAAGACAATTTGGCCCTTTCTGCTTTCCTGCGGACTCCATCATCAAAAGCACCTGTTTTCGCTTTCAGCAGCCTCCGGAGCAAAAAAGACAAACGTCCAGCTTTTGCTGCCACAGCAAAGGTGCCAACGGGGAAAAGTAATGCTGGTTGTCACTGCCTCCTGGAACCCTTTCAAATGCCACAGACAATTTGGCCCTCTCTGCTTTCCTGCGGACTCTATCCTCAAAAGCGCCTTTTTTCACTTTCGGCGCCCTCCGGTGGTAAAAAGACAAACGTCCAGCTTTTGCTGCCGCAGCAAAGGTGCCAGCGGGGAAAAGTAATGCTGGTTCTCACTGCCTCCTGGAACCTCTTTAAATGCCAAAGACAATTTGGCCCTCTCTGCTTTCCTGCGGACTCCATCATCAAAAGCACCTGTTTTCGCTTTCGGTAGCCTCCGGAGCAAAAAAGACAAACGTCCAGCTTTTGCTGCCACAGCAAAGGTGCCAGCGGGGAAAAGTAATGCTGGTTCTTACTGCCTCCTGGAACCCTTTCAAATGCCACAGACAATTTGGCCCTCTCTGCTTTCCTGCGGACTCCATCCTCAAAAGCACCT
Source organism: Vanellus vanellus (assembly GCF_965231255.1). NCBI lineage: Eukaryota > Metazoa > Chordata > Aves > Charadriiformes > Charadriidae > Vanellus > Vanellus vanellus. Next base: position 33,131 of record NW_028127778.1, read on the forward strand.
GTTTTCGCTTTCGGCAGCCTCCGGAGCAAAAAAGACAAACGTCCAGCTTTTGCTGCCACAGCAAAGGTGCCAGCGGGGAAAAGTAATGCTGGTTCTCACTGCCTCCTGGAACCCTTTCAAATGCCACAGACAATTTGGCCCTCTCTGCTTTCCTGCGGACTCCATCCTCAAAAGCACCTGTTTTCGCTTTCGGCAGCCTCCGGAGCAAAAAAGACAAACGTCCAGCTTTTGCTGCCACAGCAAAGGTGCCAGCAAGGAAAAGTAATGCTGGTTCTCACTGCCTCCTGGAACCCTTTCAAATGCCACAGACAATTTGGCCCTCTCTGCTTTCCTGCGGACTCTATCCTCAAAAGCGCCTTTTTTCACTTTCGGCGCCCTCTGGTGGTAAAAAGACAAACGTCCAGCTTTTGCTGCCGCAGCAAAGGTGCCAGCGGGGAAAAGTAATGCTGGTCCTCACTGCCTCCTGGAACCCTTTCAAATGCCACAGACAATTTGGCCCTCTCTGCTTTCCTGCGGACTCCATCATCAAAAGCACCTGTTTTCGCTTTCGGCAGCCTCCGGAGCAAAAAAGACAAACGTCCAGCTTTTGCTGCCACAGCAAAGGTGGCAGCGGGGAAAAGTAATGCTGGTTCTCACTGCCTCCTGATACCCTTTCAAATGCCACAGACAATTTGGCCCTCTCTGCTTTCCTGCGGACTCCATCCTCAAAAGAACCTATTTTCGCTTTCGGCAGCCTCTGGAGCAAAAAAGACAAACGTCCAGCTTTTGCTGCCACAGCAAAGGTGCCAGCGGGGAAAAGTAATGCTCGTTCTCACTGCCTCCTGGAACCCTTTCAAATGCCCCAGACAATTTGGCCCTCTCTGCTTTCCTGCGGACTCCATCCTCAAAAGCACCTGTTTTCGCTTTCGGCAACCTGCGCAGCAAAAAAGACAAACGTCCAGCTTTTGCTGCCGCAGCAAAGGTGCCAGCGGGGAAAAGTAATGCTGGTCCTCACTGCCTCCTGGAACCTCTTTTAATGCCAAAGACAATTTGGCCCTCTCTGCTTTCCTGCAGACTCCATCATCAAAAGCACCTGTTTTCGCTTTCGGCAGCCTCCGGAGCAAAAAAGACAAACGTCCAGCTTTTGCTGCCACAGCAAAGGTGCCAGCGGGGAAAATTAATGCTGGTTCTCACTGCCTCCTGGAACTCCTTCAAATGCCCCAGACAATTTGGCCCTCTCTGCTTTCCTGCGGACTCCATCATCAAAAGCACCTGTTTTCGCTTTCGGCAGCCTCCGGAGCAAAAAAGACAAACGTCCAGCTTTTGCTGCCGCAGCAAAGGTGCCAGCGGGGAAAAGTAATGCTGGTTCTCACTGCCTCCTGGAACCCTTTCAAATGCCACAGACAATTTGGCCCTCTCTGCTTTCCTGCGGACTCCATCCTCAAAAGAACCTATTTTCGCTTTCGGCAGCCTCCGGAGCAAAAAAGACAAACGTCCAGCTTTTGCTGCCACAGCAAAGGTGCCAGCGGGGAAAAGTAATGCTGGTTCTCCCTGCCTCCTGGAACTACTTCAAATGCCCCAGACAATTTGGCTCTCTCTGCTTTCCTGCGGACTCCATCCTCAAAAGCACCTGTTTTCGCTTTCGGCAGCCTCCGGAGCAAAAAAGACAAACGTCCAGCTTTTGCTGCCACAGCAAAGGTGCCAACGGGGAAAAGTAATGCTGGTTCTCACTGCCTCCTGGAACCCTTTCAAATGCCACAGACAATTTGGCCCTCTCTGCTTTCCTGCGGACTCCATCCTCAAAAGCAGCTGTTTTCGCTTTCGGCAGCCTCCGGAGCAAAAAAGACAAACGTCCAGCTTTTGCTGCCACAGCAAAGGTGCCAGCGGGGAAAAGTAATGCTGGTTCTCACTGCCTCCTGGAACTCCTTCAAATGCCACAGACAATTTGGCTCTCTCTGCTTTCCTGCGGACTCCATCCTCAAAAGAACCTATTTTCGCTTTCGGCGCCCTCCGGAGCAAAAAAGACAAACGTCCAGCTTTTGCTGCCACAGCAAAGGTGCCAGCGGGGAAAAGTAATGCTGGTTCTCACTGCCTCCTGGAACCTTTTCAAATGCCACAGACAATTTGGCCCTCTCTGCTTTCCTGCGGACTCCATCCTCAAAAGCAGCTGTTTTCGCTTTCGGCAGCCTCCGGAGCAAAAAAGACAAACGTCCAGCTTTTGCTGCCACAGCAAAGGTGCCAGCGGGGAAAAGTAATGCTGGTTCTCACTGCCTCCTGGAACCCTTTCAAATGCCCCAGACAATTTGGCCCTCTCTGCTTTGCTGCGGACTCCATCATCAAAAGCACCTGTTTTCGCTTTCGGCAGCCTCCGGAGCAAAAAAGACAAACGTCCAGCTTTTGCTGCCACAGCAAAGGTGCCAGCGGGGAAAAGTAATGCTGGTCCTCACTGCCTCCTGGAACCTCTTTAAATGCCAAAGACAATTTGGCCCTCTCTGCTTTCCTGCGGACTCCATCATCAAAAGCACCTGTTTTCGCTTTCGGCAGCCTCCGGAGCAAAAAAGACAAACGTCCAGCTTTTGCTGCCACAGCAAAGGTGCCAGCGGGGAAAAGTAATGCTGGTTGTCACTGCCTCCTGGAACCCTTTCAAATGCCACAGACAATTTGGCCCTCTCTGCTTTCCTGCGGACTCCATCCTCAAAAGCACCTGTTTTCGCTTTCGGCAGCCTCCGGAGCAAAAAAGACAAACGTCCAGCTTTTGCTGCCACAGCAAAGGTGCCAGCGGGGAAAAGTAATGCTGGTTCTCACTGCCTCCTGGAACCCTTTCAAATGCCACAGACAATTTGGCCCTCTCTGCTTTCCTGCGGACTCCATCCTCAAAAGCACCTGTTTTCGCTTTCGGCAGCCTCCGGAGCAAAAAATACAAACGTCCAGCTTTTGCTGCCACAGCAAAGGTGCCAGCGGGGAAAAGTAATGCTGGTTCTCACTGCCTCCTGGAACCCTTTCAAATGCCACAGACAATTTGGCCCTCTCTGCTTTCCTGCGGACTCCATCCTCAAAAGAACCTATTTTCTGTTTCGGCGCCCTCCGGAGCAAAAAAGACAAACGTCCAGCTTTTGCTGCCACAGCAAAGGTGCCAGCGGGGAAAAGTAATGCTGGTTCTCACTGCCTCCTGGAACCCTTTCAAATGCCACAGACAATTTGGCCCTCTCTGCTTTCCTGCGGACTCCATCCTCAAAAGCACCTGTTTTCGCTTTCGGCAGCCTCCGGTGGTAAAAAGACAAACGTCCAGCTTTTGCTGCCACAGCAAAGGTGCCAGCGGGGAAAAGTAATGCTGGTTCTCACTGCCTCCTGGAACCCTTTCAAATGCCACAGACAATTTGGCCCTCTCTGCTTTCCTGCGGACTCCATCCTCAAAAGCACCTGTTTTCGCTTTCGGCAGCCTCCGGAGCAAAAAAGACAAACGTCCAGATTTTGCTGCCACAGCAAAGGTGCCAGCGGGGAAAAGTAATGCTGGTTCTCACTGCCTCCTGGAACCCTTTCAAATGCCACAGACAATTTGGCCCTCTCTGCTTTCCTGCGGACTCCATCCTCAAAAGCACCTGTTTTCGCTTTCGGCAGCCTCCGGAGCAAAAAAGACAAACGTCCAGCTTTTGCTGCCACAGCAAAGGTGCCAGCGGGGAAAAGTAATGCTGGTTCTCACTGCCTCCTGGAACCCTTTCAAATGTCACAGACAATTTGGCCCTCTCTGCTTTCCTGCGGACTCCATCCTCAAAAGCACCTGTTTTCGCTTTCGGCAGCCTCCGGAGCAAAAAAGACAAACGTCCAGATTTTGCTGCCACAGCAAAGGTGGCAGCGGGGAAAAGTAATGCTGGTTCTCACTGCCTCCTGGAACCCTTTCAAATGCCCCAGACAATTTGGCCCTCTCTGCTTTCCTGCGGACTCTATCCTCAAAAGCGCCTTTTTTCACTTTCGGCGCCATCCGGTGGTAAAAAGACAAACGTCCAGCTTTTGCTGCCGCAGCAAAGGTGCCAGCGGGGAAAAGTAATGCTGGTCCTCACTGCCTCCTGGAACCTCTTTAAATGCCAAAGACAATTTGGCCCTCTCTGCTTTCCTGCGGACTCCATCATCAAAAGCACCTGTTTTCGCTTTCGGCAGCCTCCGGAGCAAAAAAGACAAACGTCCAGCTTTTGCTGCCACAGCAAAGGTGCCAGCGGGGAAAAGTAATGCTGGTTGTCACTGCCTCCTGGAACCCTTTCAAATGCCCCAGACAATTTGGCCCTCTCTGCTTTGCTGCGGACTCCATCCTCAAAAGCAGCTGTTTTCGCTTTCGGCAGCCTCCGGAGCAAAAAAGACAAACGTCCAGCTTTTGCTGCCACAGCAAAGGTGCCAGCGGGGAAAAGTAATGCTGGTTCTCACTGCCTCCTGGAACCCTTTCAAATGCCACAGACAATTTGGCCCTCTCTGCTTTACTGCGGACTCCATCCTCAAAAGCAGCTGTTTTCGCTTTCGGCAGCCTCCGGAGCAAAAAAGACAAACGTCCAGCTTTTGCTGCCACAGCAAAGGTGCCAGCGGAGAAAAGTAATGCTGGTTCTCACTGCCTCCTGGAACCCTATCAAATGCCACAGACAATTTGGCCCTCTCTGCTTTCCTGCGGACTCTATCCTCAAAAGCGCCTTTTTTCACTTTCGCGCCCTCTGGTGGTAAAAAGACAAACGTCCAGCTTTTGCTGCCGCAGCAAAGGTGCCAGCGGGGAAAAGTAATGCTGCTCCTCACTGCCTCCTGGAACCTCTTTAAATGCCACAGACAATTTGGCCCTCTCTGCTTTCCTGCGGACTCCATCATCAAAAGCACCTGTTTTCGCTTTCGGCAGCCTCCGGAGCAAAAAAGACAAACGTCCAGCTTTTGCTGCCACAGCAAAGGTGCCAGCGGGGAAAAGTAATGCTGGTCCTCACTGCCTCCTGGAACCTCTTTAAATGCCAAAGACAATTTGGCCCTCTCTGCTTTCCTGCGGACTCCATCCTCAAAAGCACCTGTTTTCGCTTTCGGCAGCCTCCGGAGCAAAAAAGACAAACGTCCAGCTTTTGCTGCCACAGCAAAGGTGCCAGCGGGGAAAAGTAATGCTGGTTCTCACTGCCTCCTGGAACCCTTTCAAATGTCACAGACAATTTGGCCCTCTCTGCTTTCCTGCGGACTCCATCCTCAAAAGCACCTGTTTTCGCTTTCGGCAGCCTCCGGAGCAAAAAAGACAAACGTCCAGATTTTGCTGCCACAGCAAAGGTGCCAGCGGGGAAAAGTAATGCTGGTTCTCACTGCCTGCTGGAACCCTATCAAATGCCACAGACAATTTGGCCCTCTCTGCTTTCCTGCGGACTGTATCCTCAAAAGCGCCTTTTTTCACTTTCGGCGCCCTCCGGTGGTAAAAAGACAAACGTCCAGCTTTTGCTGCCGCAGCAAAGGTGCCAGCGGGGAAAAGTAATGCTGGTCCTCACTGCCTCCTGGAACCTCTTTAAATGCCAAAGACAATTTGGCCCTCTCTGCTTTCCTGCGGACTCCATCATCAAAAGCACCTGTTTTCGCTTTCGGCAGCCTCCGGAGCAAAAAAGACAAACGTCCAGCTTTTGCTGCCACAGCAAAGGTGCCAGCGGGGAAAAGTAATGCTGGTTGTCACTGCCTCCTGGAACCCTTTCAAATGCCACAGACAATTTGGCCCTCTCTGCTTTCCTGCGGACTCCATCCTCTAAAGCACCTGTTTTCGCTTTCGGCAGCCTCCGGAGCAAAAAAGACAAACGTCCAGCTTTTGCTGCCACAGCAAAGGTGCCAGCGGGGAAAAGTAATGCTGGTTCTCACTGCCTCCTGGAACCCTTTCAAATGCCACAGACAATTTGGCCCTCTCTGCTTTCCTGCGGACTCCATCCTCAAAAGCACCTGTTTTCGCTTTCGGCAGCCTCCGGAGCAAAAAATACAAACGTCCAGCTTTTGCTGCCACAGCAAAGGTGCCAGCGGGGAAAAGTAATGCTGGTTCTCACTGCCTCCTGGAACCCTTTCAAATGCCACAGACAATTTGGCCCTCTCTGCTTTCCTGCGGACTCCATCCTCAAAAGAACCTATTTTCTGTTTCGGCGCCCTCCGGAGCAAAAAAGACAAACGTCCAGCTTTTGCTGCCACAGCAAAGGTGCCAGCGGGGAAAAGTAATGCTGGTTCTCACTGCCTCCTGGAACCCTTTCAAATGCCACAGACAATTTGGCCCTCTCTGCTTTCCTGCGGACTCCATCCTCAAAAGCACCTGTTTTCGCTTTCGGCAGCCTCCGGTGGTAAAAAGACAAACGTCCAGCTTTTGCTGCCACAGCAAAGGTGCCAGCGGGGAAAAGTAATGCTGGTTCTCACTGCCTCCTGGAACCCTTTCAAATGCCACAGACAATTTGGCCCTCTCTGCTTTCCTGCGGACTCCATCCTCAAAAGCACCTGTTTTCGCTTTCGGCAGCCTCCGGAGCAAAAAAGACAAACGTCCAGATTTTGCTGCCACAGCAAAGGTGCCAGCGGGGAAAAGTAATGCTGGTTCTCACTGCCTCCTGGAACCCTTTCAAATGCCACAGACAATTTGGCCCTCTCTGCTTTCCTGCGGACTCCATCCTCAAAAGCACCTGTTTTCGCTTTCGGCAGCCTCCGGAGCAAAAAAGACAAACGTCCAGCTTTTGCTGCCACAGCAAAGGTGCCAGCGGGGAAAAGTAATGCTGGTTCTCACTGCCTCCTGGAACCCTTTCAAATGTCACAGACAATTTGGCCCTCTCTGCTTTCCTGCGGACTCCATCCTCAAAAGCACCTGTTTTCGCTTTCGGCAGCCTCCGGAGCAAAAAAGACAAACGTCCAGATTTTGCTGCCACAGCAAAGGTGGCAGCGGGGAAAAGTAATGCTGGTTCTCACTGCCTCCTGGAACCCTTTCAAATGCCCCAGACAATTTGGCCCTCTCTGCTTTCCTGCGGACTCTATCCTCAAAAGCGCCTTTTTTCACTTTCGGCGCCATCCGGTGGTAAAAAGACAAACGTCCAGCTTTTGCTGCCGCAGCAAAGGTGCCAGCGGGGAAAAGTAATGCTGGTCCTCACTGCCTCCTGGAACCTCTTTAAATGCCAAAGACAATTTGGCCCTCTCTGCTTTCCTGCGGACTCCATCATCAAAAGCACCTGTTTTCGCTTTCGGCAGCCTCCGGAGCAAAAAAGACAAACGTCCAGCTTTTGCTGCCACAGCAAAGGTGCCAGCGGGGAAAAGTAATGCTGGTTGTCACTGCCTCCTGGAACCCTTTCAAATGCCTCAGACAATTTGGCCCTCTCTGCTTTGCTGCGGACTCCATCCTCAAAAGCAGCTGTTTTCGCTTTCGGCAGCCTCCGGAGCAAAAAAGACAAACGTCCAGCTTTTGCTGCCACAGCAAAGGTGCCAGCGGGGAAAAGTAATGCTGGTTCTCACTGCCTCCTGGAACCCTTTCAAATGCCACAGACAATTTGGCCCTCTCTGCTTTACTGCGGACTCCATCCTCAAAAGCAGCTGTTTTCGCTTTCGGCAGCCTCCGGAGCAAAAAAGACAAACGTCCAGCTTTTGCTGCCACAGCAAAGGTGCCAGCGGAGAAAAGTAATGCTGGTTCTCACTGCCTCCTGGAACCCTATCAAATGCCACAGACAATTTGGCCCTCTCTGCTTTCCTGCGGACTCTATCCTCAAAAGCGCCTTTTTTCACTTTCGCGCCCTCTGGTGGTAAAAAGACAAACGTCCAGCTTTTGCTGCCGCAGCAAAGGTGCCAGCGGGGAAAAGTAATGCTGCTCCTCACTGCCTCCTGGAACCTCTTTAAATGCCAAAGACAATTTGGCCCTCTCTGCTTTCCTGCGGACTCCATCATCAAAACCACCTGTTTTCGCTTTCGGCAGCCTCCGGAGCAAAAAAGACAAACGTCCAGCTTTTGCTGCCACAGCAAAGGTGCCAGCGGGGAAAAGTAATGCTGGTTGTCACTGCCTCCTGGAACCCTTTCAAATGCCACAGACAATTTGGCCCTCTCTGCTTTCCTGCGGACTCCATCCTCAAAAGAACCTATTTTCGCTTTCGGCAGCCTCCGGAGCAAAAAAGACAAACGTCCAGCTTTTGCTGCCACAGCAAAGGTGCCAGCGGGGAAAAGTAATGCTGGTTCTCACTGCCTCCTGGAACCCTTTCAAATGCCCCAGACAATTTGGCCCTCTCTGCTTTCCTGCGGACTCCATCCTCAAAAGAACCTATTTTCGCTTTCGGCAGCCTCCGGAGCAAAAAAGACAAACGTCCAGCTTTTGCTGCCACAGCAAAGGTGCCAGCGGGGAAAAGTAATGCTGGTTCTCACTGCCTCCTGGAACCCTTTCAAATGCCACAGACAATTTGGCCCTCTCTGCTTTCCTGCGGACTCCATCCTCAAAAGCACCTGTTTTCGCTTTCGGCAACCTCCGGAGCAAAAAAGACAAACGTCCAGCTTTTGCTGCCGCAGCAAAGGTGCCAGCGGGAAAAAGTAATGCTGGTCCTCACTGCCTCCTGGAACCTCTTTAAATGCCAAAGACAATTTGGCCCTCTCTGCTTTCCTGCGGACTCCATCCTCAAAAGCAGCTGTTTTCGCTTTGGGCAGCCTCCGGAGCAAAAAAGACAAACGTCCAGCTTTTGCTGCCACAGCAAAGGTGCCAGCGGAGAAAAGTAATGCTGGTTCTCACTGCCTCCTGGAACCCTTTCAAATGCCACAGACAATTTGGCCCTCTCTGCTTTCCTGCGGACTCTATCCTCAAAAGCGCCTTTTTTCACTTTCGGCGCCCTCTGGTGGTAAAAAGACAAACGTCCAGCTTTTGCTGCCGCAGCAAAGGTGCCAGCGGGGAAAAGTAATGCTGGTCCTCACTGCCTCCTGGAACCTCTTTAAATGCCCCAGACAATTTGGCCCTCTCTGCTTTCCTGCGGACTCCATCCTCAAAAGCACCTGTTTTCGCTTTCGGCAGCCTCCGGAGCAAAAAAGACAAACGTCCAGCTTTTGCTGCCACAGCAAAGGTGCCAGCGGGGAAAAGTAATGCTGGTTGTCACTGCCTCCTGGAACCCTTTCAAATGCCACAGACAATTTGGCCCTCTCTGCTTTGCTGCGGACTCCATCCTCAAAAGCAGCTGTTTTCGCTTTCGGCAGCCTCCGGAGCAAAAAAGACAAACGTCCAGCTTTTGCTGCCACAGCAAAGGTGCCAGCGGGGAAAAGTAATGCTGGTTCTCACTGCCTCCTGGAACCCTTTCAAATGCCACAGACAATTTGGCCCTCTCTGCTTTACTGCGGACTCCATCCTCAAAAGCAGCTGTTTTCGCTTTCGGCAGCCTCCGGAGCAAAAAAGACAAACGTCCAGCTTTTGCTGCCACAGCAAAGGTGCCAGCGGAGAAAAGTAATGCTGGTTCTCACTGCCTCCTGGAACCCTATCAAATGCCACAGACAATTTGGCCCTCTCTGCTTTCCTGCGGACTCTATCCTCAAAAGCGCCTTTTTTCACTTTCGCGCCCTCTGGTGGTAAAAAGACAAACGTCCAGCTTTTGCTGCCGCAGCAAAGGTGCCAGCGGGGAAAAGTAATGCTGGTCCTCACTGCCTCCTGGAACCTCTTTAAATGCCAAAGACAATTTGGCCCTCTCTGCTTTCCTGCGGACTCCATCATCAAAAGCACCTGTTTTCGCTTTCGGCAGCCTCCGGAGCAAAAAAGACAAACGTCCAGCTTTTGCTGCCACAGCAAAGGTGCCAGCGGGGAAAAGTAATGCTGGTTGTCACTGCCTCCTGGAACCCTTTCAAATGCCCCAGACAATTTGGCCCTCTCTGCTTTGCTGCGGACTCCATCCTCAAAAGCAGCTGTTTTCGCTTTCGGCAGCCTCCGGAGCAAAAAAGACAAACGTCCAGCTTTTGCTGCCACAGCAAAGGTGCCAGCGGGGAAAAGTAATGCTGGTTCTCACTGCCTCCTGGAACCCTTTCAAATGCCACAGACAATTTGGCCCTCTCTGCTTTACTGCGGACTCCATCCTCAAAAGCAGCTGTTTTCGCTTTCGGCAGCCTCCGGAGCAAAAAAGACAAACGTCCAGCTTTTGCTGCCACAGCAAAGGTGCCAGCGGAGAAAAGTAATGCTGGTTCTCACTGCCTCCTGGAACCCTATCAAATGCCACAGACAATTTGGCCCTCTCTGCTTTCCTGCGGACTCTATCCTCAAAAGCGCCTTTTTTCACTTTCGCGCCCTCTGGTGGTAAAAAGACAAACGTCCAGCTTTTGCTGCCGCAGCAAAGGTGCCAGCGGGGAAAAGTAATGCTGGTCCTCACTGCCTCCTGGAACCTCTTTAAATGCCAAAGACAATTTGGCCCTCTCTGCTTTCCTGCGGACTCCATCCTCAAAAGCACCTGTTTTCGCTTTCGGCAGCCTCCGGAGCAAAAAAGACAAACGTCCAGCTTTTGCTGCCACAGCAAAGGTGCCAGCGGGGAAAAGTAATGCTGGTTGTCACTGCCTCCTGGAACCCTTTCAAATGCCACAGACAATTTGGCCCTCTCTGCTTTCCTGCGGACTCCATCCTCAAAAGAACCTATTTTCGCTTTCGGCAGCCTCCGGAGCAAAAAAGACAAACGTCCAGCTTTTGCTGCCACAGCAAAGGTGCCAGCGGGGAAAAGTAATGCTGGTTCTCACTGCCTCCTGGAACCCTTTCAAATGCCACAGACAATTTGGCCCTCTCTGCTTTCCTGCGGACTCCATCCTCAAAAGCACCTGTTTTCGCTTTCGGCAACCTCCGGAGCAAAAAAGACAAACGTCCAGCTTTTGCTGCCGCAGCAAAGGTGCCAGCGGGAAAAAGTAATGCTGGTCCTCACTGCCTCCTGGAACCTCTTTAAATGCCAAAGACAATTTGGCCCTCTCTGCTTTCCTGCGGACTCTATCCTCAAAAGCGCCTTTTTTCACTTTCGGCGCCCTCTGGTGGTAAAAAGACAAACGTCCAGCTTTTGCTGCCGCAGCAAAGGTGCCAGCGGGGAAAAGTAATGCTGGTCCTCACTGCCTCCTGGAACCTCTTTAAATGCCAAAGACAATTTGGCCCTCTCTGCTTTCCTGCGGACTCCATCATCAAAAGCACCTGTTTTCGCTTTCGGCAGCCTCCGGAGCAAAAAAGACAAACGTCCAGATTTTGCTGCCACAGCAAAGTGCCAGCGGGGAAAAGTAATGCTGGTTGTCACTGCCTCCTGGAACCCTTTCAAATGCCACAGACAATTTGGCCCTCTCTGCTTTCCTGCGGACTCCATCCTCAAAAGCACCTGTTTTCGCTTTCGGCAGCCTCCGGAGCAAAAAAGACAAACGTCCAGATTTTGCTGCCACAGCAAAGGTGCCAGCGGGGAAAAGTAATGCTGGTTCTCACTGCCTCCTGGAACCCTTTCAAATGCCCCAGACAATTTGGCCCTCTCTGCTTTCCTGCGGACTCTATCCTCAAAAGCGCCTTTTTTCACTTTCGGCGCCATCCGGTGGTAAAAAGACAAACGTCCAGCTTTTGCTGCCGCAGCAAAGGTGCCAGCGGGGAAAAGTAATGCTGGTCCTCACTGCCTCCTGGAACCTCTTTAAATGCCAAAGACAATTTGGCCCTCTCTGCTTTCCTGCGGACTCCATCATCAAAAGCACCTGTTTTCGCTTTCGGCAGCGTCCGGAGCAAAAAAGACAAACGTCCAGCTTTTGCTGCCACAGCAAAGGTGCCAGCGGGGAAAAGTAATGCTGGTTGTCACTGCCTCCTGGAACCCTTTCAAATGCCCCAGACAATTTGGCCCTCTCTGCTTTCCTGCGGACTCCATCCTCAAAAGCACCTGTTTTCGCTTTCGGCAGCCCCCGGAGCAAAAAAGACAAACGTCCAGCTTTTGCTGCCACAGCAAAGGTGCCAGCGGGGAAAAGTAATGCTGGTTCTCACTGCCTCCTGGAACCCTTTCAAATGCCACAGACAATTTGGCCCTCTCTGCTTTCCTGCGGACTCCATCCTCAAAAGCAGCTGTTTTCGCTTTGGGCAGCCTCCGGAGCAAAAAAGACAAACGTCCAGCTTTTGCTGCCACAGCAAAGGTGCCAGCGGAGAAAAGTAATGCTGGTTCTCACTGCCTCCTGGAACCCTATCAAATGCCACAGACAATTTGGCCCTCTCTGCTTTCCTGCGGACTCTATCCTCAAAAGCGCCTTTTTTCACTTTCGGCGCCCTCTGGTGGTAAAAAGACAAACGTCCAGCTTTTGCTGCCGCAGCAAAGGTGCCAGCGGGGAAAAGTAATGCTGGTCCTCACTGCCTCCTGGAACCTCTTTAAATGCCAAAGACAATTTGGCCCTCTCTGCTTTCCTGCGGACTCCATCATCAAAAGCACCTGTTTTCGCTTTCGGCAGCCTCCGGAGCAAAAAAGACAAACGTCCAGCTTTTGCTGCCACAGCAAAGGTGCCAGCGGGGAAAAGTAATGCTGGTTGTCACTGCCTCCTGGAACCCTTTCAAATGCCACAGACAATTTGGCCCTCTCTGCTTTCCTGCGGACTCCATCCTCAAAAGAACCTATTTTCGCTTTCGGCAGCCTCCGGAGCAAAAAAGACAAACGTCCAGCTTTTGCTGCCACAGCAAAGGTGCCAGCGGGGAAAAGTAATGCTGGTTCTCACTGCCTCCTGGAACCCTTTCAAATGCCCCAGACAATTTGGCCCTCTCTGCTTTCCTGCGGACTCCATCCTCAAAAGAACCTATTTTCGCTTTCGGCAGCCTCCGGAGCAAAAAAGACAAACGTCCAGCTTTTGCTGCCACAGCAAAGGTGCCAGCGGGGAAAAGTAATGCTGGTTCTCACTGCCTCCTGGAACCCTTTCAAATGCCACAGACAATTTGGCCCTCTCTGCTTTCCTGCGGACTCCATCCTCAAAAGCACCTGTTTTCGCTTTCGGCAACCTCCGGAGCAAAAAAGACAAACGTCCAGCTTTTGCTGCCGCAGCAAAGGTGCCAGCGGGAAAAAGTAATGCTGGTCCTCACTGCCTCCTGGAACCTCTTTAAATGCCAAAGACAATTTGGCCCTCTCTGCTTTCCTGCGGACTCTATCCTCAAAAGCGCCTTTTTTCACTTTCGGCGCCCTCTGGTGGTAAAAAGACAAACGTCCAGCTTTTGCTGCCGCAGCAAAGGTGCCAGCGGGGAAAAGTAATGCTGGTCCTCACTGCCTCCTGGAACCTCTTTAAATGCCAAAGACAATTTGGCCCTCTCTGCTTTCCTGCGGACTCCATCATCAAAAGCACCTGTTTTCGCTTTCGGCAGCCTCCGGAGCAAAAAAGACAAACGTCCAGATTTTGCTGCCACAGCAAAGTGCCAGCGGGGAAAAGTAATGCTGGTTGTCACTGCCTCCTGGAACCCTTTCAAATGCCACAGACAATTTGGCCCTCTCTGCTTTCCTGCGGACTCCATCCTCAAAAGAACCTATTTTCGCTTTCGGCAGCCTCCGGAGCAAAAAAGACAAACGTCCAGCTTTTGCTGCCACAGCAAAGGTGCCAGCGGGGAAAAGTAATGCTGGTTCTCACTGCCTCCTGGAACCCTTTCAAATGCCACAGACAATTTGGCCCTCTCTGCTTTCCTGCGGACTCCATCCTCAAAAGAACCTATTTTCGCTTTCGGCAGCCTCCGGAGCAAAAAAGACAAACGTCCAGCTTTTGCTGCCACAGCAAAGGTGCCAGTGGGGAAAAGTAATGTTCGTTCTCACTGCCTCCTGGAACCCTTTCAAATGCAACAGACAATTTGGCCCTCTCTGCTTTCCTGCGGACTCCATCCTCAAAAGCACCTGTTTTCGCTTTCGGCAGCCTCCGGAGCAAAAAAGACAAACGTCCAGCTTTTGCTGCCGCAGCAAAGGTGCCAGCGGGGAAAAGTAATGCTGGTCCTCACTGCCTCCTGGAACCTCTTTAAATGCCAAAGACAATTTGGCCCTCTCTGCTTTCCTGCGGACTCCATCATCAAAAGCACCTGTTTTCGCTTTCGGCAGCCTCCGGAGCAAAAAAGACAAACGTCCAGCTTTTGCTGCCACAGCAAAGGTGCCAGCGGGGAAAAGTAATGCTGGTTCTCACTGCCTCCTGGAACCCTTTCAAATGCCCCAGACAATTTGGCCCTCTCTGCTTTCCTGCGGACTCTATCCTCAAAAGCGCCTTTTTTTTACTTTCGGCGCCATCCGGTGGTAAAAAGGCAAACGTCCAGCTTTTGCTGCCGCAGCAAAGGTGCCAGCGGGGAAAAGTAATGCTGGTCCTCACTGCCTCCTGGAACCTCTTTAAATGCCAAAGACAATTTGGCCCTCTCTGCTTTCCTGCGGACTCCATCCTCAAAAGCACCTGTTTTCGCTTTCGGCAACCTCCGGAGCAAAAAAGACAAACGTCCAGCTTTTGCTGCCACAGCAAAGGTGCCAGCGGGAAAAAGTAATGCTGGTCCTCACTGCCTCCTGGAACCTCTTTAAATGACAAAGACAATTTGGCCCTCTCTGCTTTCCTGCGGACTCCATCCTCAAAAGCACCTGTTTTCGCTTTCGGCAGCCTCCGGAGCAAAAAAGACAAACGTCCAGCTTTTGCTGCCACAGCAAAGGTGCCAGCGGGGAAAAGTAATGCTGGTTCTCACTGCCTCCTGGAACCTCTTTAAATGCCAAAGACAATTTGGCCCTCTCTGCTTTCCTGCGGACTCCATCATCAAAAGCACCTGTTTTCGCTTTCGGCAGCCTCCGGAGCAAAAAAGACAAACGTCCAGCTTTTGCTGCCACAGCAAAGGTGCCAGCGGGGAAAAGTAATGCTGGTCCTCACTGCCTCCTGGAACCTTTTTAAATGCCCCAGACAATTTGGCCCTCTCTGCTTTCCTGCGGACTCCATCCTCAAAAGCACCTGTTTTCGCTTTCGGCAGCCTCCGGAGCAAAAAAGACAAACGTCCAGCTTTTGCTGCCACAGCAAAGGTGCCAGCGGGGAAAAGTAATGCTGGTTCTCACTGCCTCCTGGAACCCTTTCAAATGCCCCAGACAATTTGGCCCTCTCTGCTTTCCTGCGGACTCTATCCTCAAAAGCGCCTTTTTTTTACTTTCGGCGCCATCCGGTGGTAAAAAGACAAACGTCCAGCTTTTGCTGCCGCAGCAAATGTGCCAGCGGGGAAAAGTAATGCTGGTCCTCACTGCCTCCTGGAACCTCTTTAAATGCCAAAGACAATTTGGCCCTCTCTGCTTTCCTGCGGACTCCATCCTCAAAAGCACCTGTTTTCGCTTTCGGCAGCCTCCGGAGCAAAAAAGACAAACGTCCAGCTTTTGCTGCCACAGCAAAGGTGCCAGCGGGGAAAAGTAATGCTGGTTCTCACTGCCTCCTGGAACCCTTTCAAATGCCACAGACAATTTGGCCCTCTCTGCTTTCCTGCGGACTCCATCCTCAAAAGCACCTGTTTTCGCTTTCGGCAACCTCCGGAGCAAAAAAGACAAACGTCCAGCTTTTGCTGCCACAGCAAAGGTGCCAGCGGGAAAAAGTAATGCTGGTCCTCACTGCCTCCTGGAACCTCTTTAAATGACAAAGACAATTTGGCCCTCTCTGCTTTCCTGCGGACTCCATCCTCAAAAGCACCTGTTTTCGCTTTCGGCAGCCTCCGGAGCAAAAAAGACAAACGTCCAGCTTTTGCTGCCACAGCAAAGGTGCCAGCGGGGAAAAGTAATGCTGGTTCTCACTGCCTCCTGGAACCCTTTCAAATGCCACAGACAATTTGGCCCTCTCTGCTTTCCTGCGGACTCCATCCTCAAAAGCACCTGTTTTCGCTTTCGGCAGCCTCCGGAGCAAAAAAGACAAACGTCCAGCTTTTGCTGCCACAGCAAAGGTGCCAGCGGGAAAAAGTAATGCTGGTCCTCACTGCCTCCTGGAACCTCTTTAAATGCCAAAGACAATTTGGCCCTCTCTGCTTTCCTGCGGACTCCATCATCAAAAGCACCTGTTTTCGCTTTCGGCAGCCTCCGGAGCAAAAAAGACAAACGTCCAGCTTTTGCTGCCACAGCAAAGGTGCCAGCGGGGAAAAGTAATGCTGGTTCTCACTGCCTCCTGGAACCCTTTCAAATGCCACAGACAATTTGGCCCTCTCTGCTTTCCTGCGGACTCCATCCTCAAAAGCACCTGTTTTCGCTTTCGGCAGCCTCCGGAGCAAAAAAGACAAACGTCCAGATTTTGCTGCCACAGCAAAGGTGCCAGCGGGGAAAAGTAATGCTGGTTCTCACTGCCTCCTGGAACCCTTTCAAATGCCCCAGACAATTTGGCCCTCTCTGCTTTCCTGCGGACTCTATCCTCAAAAGCGCCTTTTTTCACTTTCGGCGCCATCCGGTGGTAAAAAGACAAACGTCCAGCTTTTGCTGCCGCAGCAAAGGTGCCAGCGGGGAAAAGTAATGCTGGTCCTCACTGCCTCCTGGAACCTCTTTAAATGCCAAAGACAATTTGGCCCTCTCTGCTTTCCTGCGGACTCCATCATCAAAAGCACCTGTTTTCGCTTTCGGCAGCCTCCGGAGCAAAAAAGACAAACGTCCAGCTTTTGCTGCCACAGCAAAGGTGCCAGCGGGGAAAAGTAATGCTGGTTGTCACTGCCTCCTGGAACCCTTTCAAATGCCCCAGACAATTTGGCCCTCTCTGCTTTGCTGCGGACTCCATCCTCAAAAGCAGCTGTTTTCGCTTTCGGCAGCCCCCGGAGCAAAAAAGACAAACGTCCAGCTTTTGCTGCCACAGCAAAGGTGCCAGCGGGGAAAAGTAATGCTGGTTCTCACTGCCTCCTGGAACCCTTTCAAATGCCACAGACAATTTGGCCCTCTCTGCTTTACTGCGGACTCCATCCTCAAAAGCAGCTGTTTTCGCTTTCGGCAACCTCCGGAGCAAAAAAGACAAACGTCCAGCTTTTGCTGCCACAGCAAAGGTGTCAGCGGAGAAAAGTAATGCTGGTTCTCACTGCCTCCTGGAACCCTATCAAATGCCACAGACAATTTGGCCCTCTCTGCTTTCCTGCGGACTCTATCCTCAAAAGCGCCTTTTTTCACTTTCGGCGCCCTCTGGTGGTAAAAAGACAAACGTCCAGCTTTTGCTGCCGCAGCAAAGGTGCCAGCGGGGAAAAGTAATGCTGGTCCTCACTGCCTCCTGGAACCTCTTTAAATGCCAAAGACAATTTGGCCCTCTCTGCTTTCCTGCGGACTCTATCCTCAAAAGCGCCTTTTTTCACTTTCGGCGCCCTCTGGTGGTAAAAAGACAAACGTCCAGCTTTTGCTGCCGCAGCAAAGGTGCCAGCGGGGAAAAGTAATGCTGGTCCTCACTGCCTCCTGGAACCTCTTTAAATGCCAAAGACAATTTGGCCCTCTCTGCTTTCCTGCGGACTCCATCATCAAAAGCACCTGTTTTCGCTTTCGGCAGCCTCCGGAGCAAAAAAGACAAACGTCCAGATTTTGCTGCCACAGCAAAGTGCCAGCGGGGAAAAGTAATGCTGGTTGTCACTGCCTCCTGGAACCCTTTCAAATGCCACAGACAATTTGCCCTCTCTGCTTTCCTGCGGACTCCATCCTCAAAAGAACCTATTTTCGCTTTCGGCAGCCTCCGGAGCAAAAAAGACAAACGTCCAGCTTTTGCTGCCACAGCAAAGGTGCCAGCGGGGAAAAGTAATGCTGGTTCTCACTGCCTCCTGGAACCCTTTCAAATGCCACAGACAATTTGGCCCTCTCTGCTTTCCTGCGGACTCCATCCTCAAAAGAACCTATTTTCGCTTTCGGCAGCCTCCGGAGCAAAAAAGACAAACGTCCAGCTTTTGCTGCCACAGCAAAGGTGCCAGTGGGGAAAAGTAATGTTCGTTCTCACTGCCTCCTGGAACCCTTTCAAATGCCACAGACAATTTGGCCCTCTCTGCTTTCCTGCGGACTCCATCCTCAAAAGCACCTGTTTTCGCTTTCGGCAGCCTCCGGAGCAAAAAAGACAAACGTCCAGCTTTTGCTGCCGCAGCAAAGGTGCCAGCGGGAAAAAGTAATGCTGGTCCTCACTGCCTCCTGGAACCTCTTTAAATGCCAAAGACAATTTGGCCCTCTCTGCTTTCCTGCGGACTCCATCATCAAAAGCACCTGTTTTCGCTTTCGGCAGCCTCCGGAGCAAAAAAGACAAACGTCCAGCTTTTGCTGCCACAGCAAAGGTGCCAGCGGGGAAAAGTAATGCTGGTCCTCACTGCCTCCTGGAACCTTTTTAAATGCCCCAGACAATTTGGCCCTCTCTGCTTTCCTGCGGACTCCATCCTCAAAAGCACCTGTTTTCGTTTTCGGCAGCCTCCGGAGCAAAAAAGACAAACGTCCAGCTTTTGCTGCCACAGCAAAGGTGCCAGCGGGGAAAAGTAATGCTGGTTCTCACTGCCTCCTGGAACCCTTTCAAATGCCCCAGACAATTTGGCCCTCTCTGCTTTCCTGCGGACTCTATCCTCAAAAGCGCCTTTTTTTTACTTTCGGCGCCATCCGGTGGTAAAAAGACAAACGTCCAGCTTTTGCTGCCGCAGCAAAGGTGCCAGCGGGGAAAAGTAATGCTGGTCCTCACTGCCTCCTGGAACCTCTTTAAATGCCAAAGACAATTTGGCCCTCTCTGCTTTCCTGCGGACTCCATCCTCAAAAGCACCTGTTTTCGCTTTCGGCAGCCTCCGGAGCAAAAAAGACAAACGTCCAGCTTTTGCTGCCACAGCAAAGGTGCCAGCGGGGAAAAGTAATGCTGGTTCTCACTGCCTCCTGGAACCATTTCAAATGCCACAGACAATTTGGCCCTCTCTGCTTTCCTGCGGACTCCATCCTCAAAAGCACCTGTTTTCGCTTTCGGCAACCTCCGGAGCAAAAAAGACAAACGTCCAGCTTTTGCTGCCACAGCAAAGGTGCCAGCGGGAAAAAGTAATGCTGGTCCTCACTGCCTCCTGGAACCTCTTTAAATGACAAAGACAATTTGGCCCTCTCTGCTTTCCTGCGGACTCCATCCTCAAAAGCACCTGTTTTCGCTTTCGGCAGCCTCCGGAGCAAAAAAGACAAACGTCCAGCTTTTGCTGCCACAGCAAAGGTGCCAGCGGGGAAAAGTAATGCTGGTTCTCATAGCCTCCTGGAACCCTTTCAAATGCCACAGACAATTTGGCCCTCTCTGCTTTCCTGCGGACTCCATCCTCAAAAGCACCTGTTTTCGCTTTCGGCAACCTCCGGAGCAAAAAAGACAAACGTCCAGCTTTTGCTGCCACAGCAAAGGTGCCAGCGGGAAAAAGTAATGCTGGTCCTCACTGCCTCCTGGAACCTCTTTAAATGCCAAAGACAATTTGGCCCTCTCTGCTTTCCTGCGGACTCCATCATCAAAAGCACCTGTTTTCGCTTTCGGCAGCCTCCGGAGCAAAAAAGACAAACGTCCAGCTTTTGCTGCCACAGCAAAGGTGCCAGCGGGGAAAAGTAATGCTGGTTCTCACTGCCTCCTGGAACCCTTTCAAATGCCACAGACAATTTGGCCCTCTCTGCTTTCCTGCGGACTCCATCCTCAAAAGCACCTGTTTTCGCTTTCGGCAGCCTCCGGAGCAAAAAAGACAAACGTCCAGATTTTGCTGCCACAGCAAAGGTGCCAGCGGGGAAAAGTAATGCTGGTTCTCACTGCCTCCTGGAACCCTTTCAAATGCCACAGACAATTTGGCCCTCTCTGCTTTCCTGCGGACTCCATCCTCAAAAGCACCTGTTTTCGCTTTCGGCAGCCTCCGGAGCAAAAAAGACAAACGTCCAGCTTTTGCTGCCACAGCAAAGGTGCCAGCGGGGAAAAGTAATGCTGGTTCTCACTGCCTCCTGGAACCCTTTCAAATGCCACAGACAATTTGGCCCTCTCTGCTTTCCTGCGGACTCCATCCTCAAAAGCACCTGTTTTCGCTTTCGGCAGCCTCCGGAGCAAAAAAGACAAACGTCCAGATTTTGCTGCCACAGCAAAGGTGCCAGCGGGGAAAAGTAATGCTGGTTCTCACTGCCTCCTGGAACCCTTTCAAATGCCCCAGACAATTTGGCCCTCTCTGCTTTCCTGCGGACTCTATCCTCAAAAGCGCCTTTTTTCACTTTCGGCGCCATCCGGTGGTAAAAAGACAAACGTCCAGCTTTTGCTGCCGCAGCAAAGGTGCCAGCGTGGAAAAGTAATGCTGGTCCTCACTGCCTCCTGGAACCTCTTTAAATGCCAAAGACAATTTGGCCCTCTCTGCTTTCCTGCGGACTCCATCATCAAAAGCACCTGTTTTCGCTTTCGGCAGCCTCCGGAGCAAAAAAGACAAACGTCCAGCTTTTGCTGCCACAGCAAAGGTGCCAGCGGGGAAAAGTAATGCTGGTTCTCACTGCCTCCTGGAACCCTTTCAAATGCCCCAGACAATTTGGCCCTCTCTGCTTTGCTGCGGACTCCATCCTCAAAAGCAGCTGTTTTCGCTTTCGGCAGCCTCCGGAGCAAAAAAGACAAACGTCCAGCTTTTGCTGCCACAGCAAAGGTGCCAGCGGGGAAAAGTAATGCTGGTTCTCACTGCCTCCTGGAACCCTTTCAAATGCCACAGACAATTTGGCCCTCTCTGCTTTACTGCGGACTCCATCCTCAAAAGCAGCTGTTTTCGCTTTCGGCAGCCTCCGGAGCAAAAAAGACAAACGTCCAGCTTTTGCTGCCACAGCAAAGGTGCCAGCGGAGAAAAGTAATGCTGGTTCTCACTGCCTCCTGGAACCTCTTTAAATGCCAAAGACAATTTGGCCCTCTCTGCTTTCCTGCGGACTCTATCCTCAAAAGCGCCTTTTTTCACTTTCGGCGCCCTCTGGTGGTAAAAAGACAAACGTCCAGCTTTTGCTGCCGCAGCAAAGGTGCCAGCGGGGAAAAGTAATGCTGGTCCTCACTGCCTCCTGGAACCTCTTTAAATGCCAAAGACAATTTGGCCCTCTCTGCTTTCCTGCGGACTCCATCATCAAAAGCACCTGTTTTCGCTTTCGGCAGCCTCCGGAGCAAAAAAGACAAACGTCCAGCTTTTGCTGCCACAGCAAAGGTGCCAGCGGGGAAAAGTAATGCTGGTTGTCACTGCCTCCTGGAACCCTTTCAAATGCCACAGACAATTTGGCCCTCTCTGCTTTCCTGCGGACTCCATCCTCAAAAGAACCTATTTTCGCTTTCGGCAGCCTCCGGAGCAAAAAAGACAAACGTCCAGCTTTTGCTGCCACAGCAAAGGTGCCAGCGGGGAAAAGTAATGCTGGTTCTCACTGCCTCCTGGAACCCTTTCAAATGTCACAGACAATTTGGCCCTCTCTGCTTTCCTGCGGACTCCATCCTCAAAAGAACCTATTTTCGCTTTCGGCAGCC
This sequence comes from Vanellus vanellus, assembly GCF_965231255.1. Classification (NCBI taxonomy): domain Eukaryota; kingdom Metazoa; phylum Chordata; class Aves; order Charadriiformes; family Charadriidae; genus Vanellus; species Vanellus vanellus. The sequence goes on from NW_028127778.1 coordinate 54,446, forward strand.
TCCGGAGCAAAAAAGACAAACGTCCAGCTTTTGCTGCCACAGCAAAGGTGCCAGCGGGGAAAAGTAATGCTGGTTCTCACTGCCTCCTGGAACCCTTTCAAATGCCACAGACAATTTGGCCCTCTCTGCTTTCCTGCGGACTCCATCCTCAAAAGCACCTGTTTTCGCTTTCGGCAGCCTCCGGAGCAAAAAAGACAAACGTCCAGCTTTTGCTGCCGCAGCAAAGGTGCCAGCGGGAAAAAGTAATGCTGGTCCTCACTGCCTCCTGGAACCTCTTTAAATGCCAAAGACAATTTGGCCCTCTCTGCTTTCCTGCGGACTCCATCATCAAAAGCACCTGTTTTCGCTTTCGGCAGCCTCCGGAGCAAAAAAGACAAACGTCCAGCTTTTGCTGCCACAGCAAAGGTGCCAGCGGGGAAAAGTAATGCTGGTCCTCACTGCCTCCTGGAACCTTTTTAAATGCCCCAGACAATTTGGCCCTCTCTGCTTTCCTGCGGACTCCATCATCAAAAGCACCTGTTTTCGCTTTCGGCAGCCTCCGGAGCAAAAAAGACAAACGTCCAGCTTTTGCTGCCACAGCAAAGGTGCCAGCGGGGAAAAGTAATGCTGGTTCTCACTGCCTCCTGGAACCCTTTCAAATGCCACAGACAATTTGGCCCTCTCTGCTTTCCTGCGGACTCCATCCTCAAAAGCACCTGTTTTCGCTTTCGGCAGCCTCCAGAGCAAAAAAGACCAACGTCCAGCTTTTGCTGCCACAGCAAAGGTGCCAGCGGGGAAAAGTAATGCTGGTTCTCACTGCCTCCTGGAACCCTATCAAATGCCACAGACAATTTGGCCCTCTCTGCTTTCCTGCGGACTCTATCCTCAAAAGCGCCTTTTTTCACTTTCGGCGCCCTCTGGTGGTAAAAAGACAAACGTCCAGCTTTTGCTGCCGCAGCAAAGGTGCCAGCGGGGAAAAGTAATGCTGGTCCTCACTGCCTCCTGGAACCTCTTTAAATGCCAAAGACAATTTGGCCCTCTCTGCTTTCCTGCGGACTCCATCATCAAAAGCACCTGTTTTCGCTTTCGGCAGCCTCCGGAGCAAAAAAGACAAACGTCCAGCTTTTGCTGCCACAGCAAAGTGCCAGCGGGGAAAAGTAATGCTGGTTCTCACTGCCTCCTGGAACCCTTTCAAATGCCACAGACAATTTGGCCCTCTCTGCTTTCCTGCGGACTCCATC